>NW_023593379.1:0-23710 GCF_014839805.1 Manduca sexta
TGATCACGGACGGGAGCGCGGGCGCTACCGCCAACCTGGCCACCGCTGCACACCGCTGCTCACCGCTGTGCCTCACTCGCATGTGTGCGGTGTCGCGGCGGTGTGCGGGTACAAACACAAAGCACGTGCGGCGCGGGCCGCGGTCGGAACCGCGTGACGTCACTCACCACATCGTCGATCGGACCGCGGGCGCGCGCGAGCGGGACGGCGACACCGCGCGCCGGAGCGGCAACAGCGGCCGCGCGCACCGCCTTGTTTTCGCATCTAACGTTGTTGATACGGCGAGTTTATCTCGTGATGCGAATGCAACAACAGCTATTTGTAGCGTTACTTGCCGCTGTGCATCCAGCCAAGATTTTATCGTTCCTCCATTCCGCTTTATTGTGCACATTTTCATTGTCATAACGACCTTGAACGGGAGGCGGTGCGGTGGCCGCCCGGCCCGGTGGCTATATTGTAAAATCCACTACGAATAAAAATGTTTAGGGAAACGCAGTCAATGCCAAGGTGACATAGCGGTTAGGACAAAATGTTCAATGTTATCGGTCTAACCTCCGGACTGAATTGGAATTTTGTATGACTACAGATAAGCTATAATTTTACCAAATTACAAACAACATGTCAATAGACTCCTTTATAAGGCACTGATTTCTCATTGTTGCGACTGAATGACAAATAAAAATATCAATGTATTAGTGTAACGCTACGTTGTTATGTTCTGTGAGTGGTAACATTATGTTTCTTTGTTTACAGAAGGCGAGCAGGGGTCGTGGGAGCGGCCTGTCCTACGAGTGTCGTTCGCTGTTGTTCAAAGCGCTCCATAACCTCATTGAAAGGTAAATCATTACGCAGAAATACGAGCCATAAATTGAGATAGGCCTAGCATTACGCCTATGCGGGGCAATTTTAAATAAATAAAAATAAACATTATGTAAATTAGAATAAAGTTGGTTTTCTCAAAAGAAAAGTCACTGAAAAGCGTTCGACAAAAGGATAGTTGAGCCATAAATCATCAGTTAAAATATTAGCCGAAATTGTGGCGGCACAAATACGGAATTCGACGTATCTACCGTGTAACTAAATAGTAACCGGCTCACCGCAAAACATGTCCGTTGTATATTAACAATAAGCGATCGCGAACGTAATTTAAAATCGATGAAGCGTCACGTTTGACGTCTCATGCGCAGCTCGTTACAATACGTCCTGCAAATTAACTGGCCGTGCTCGGTTAGAAATCATCGATAGGTAATCGCGTTGCTCGGTAGTACATGTCGTATGCCCTGTAAAGCAAGATGTAACGTTTAGGCTAACTTGTGCAGTGAACATCGGAGTGCATGTGCGCATCCCTTAAAAATACTGCGACGTCACCCGCGTTTAACTTCATGCCGGTCAAGTAAATGGCGTGTATGATGTTGACTCTGTTTATGAGACGCTCCAAGTGTTTTGTTATTACCTATATTCTAAATACAATATAATACCTTGTATCAAAATAAACAGATATAAATGTCGCTACAAAGTCTGCCATTCACCTTGACTTGGTTAATTTGATTACAGTAAAAAGTAGGTCATACTGACTAAAATCTCCTGTAATTACATGTTTATTTATAAATTTAAAATTTTGTCAATCAATTTATGATATCAAAGTAAATATCGTTCCATTTGGTAATCTGTATTTATAATCAATACGAGTCTACCTTTTCTGTATAACTTTATATCGCATATTTACCTTGCCAGGGCAATTTTAATTATTATTAACTAAATTAAAATTTATTTGGTATCGACGCGGCTAGCTAAAAGTATTTGAAGGTCTGATAGATTCGCGCAAGTAGCATCTGTCGGGTGCGCAAGCGCATCGGCCCCGACGTGACCATATCGTGAAGGTCGCCGCTCGCCGGGACGTTCTAATGTCGTTTTTTGCCGAGCTGCCCTCCGCTTCGAGCCCCGGGCGAGGCACGCCTCTCGTTAAACTGAAACGATTCTTGTAACGTGTCATTGTGTGCCGATAATTGAGGTGCACACCGCCGATGATAATGATTGACTTTGTCCGTTCTTGTAATGTATCTCGGACTGAATTTCAACCGGTTTTCATAATGCGAATATGTCCGTACCATTTATTGCATATATTTGTATGGCGAACTAGACGTTATATAGAGTGAAGCCATTTAAATATCTAGATCATACTGGTCACATTTTTATATTAGTAAACATTGCACAATTTTATTATATACTATTGCAGCTTTGAAGGAATGCGGAAATCAAGTTAAATAACTTTGGCCTACAACTTATGACGCAATACGCTAGCGCATGTCACAAAGTTTATACACGTGCCAATATCTCAATTCGTATACTCTTAAACACACACAAACATTGGATCATCCATTCAAATAAAGCAACAAATGCACGCAGAACTAGAAAGTAGTCTCTTCAAAGTTGGTTAATTAAAATCCGCGCATAATGAGAGCCGCAGAGCAAACACAACAGTCGTTAAACAAGCCATCTAATCAATTGTAGAGCATGACGCAACGGGCGCAGCCACCGCCGGCCGCACCGCGCCGTGCATCTCAGCGCCAGAGAATCTCGGAATATGAACGAAATCCAGACGAGTCGTTGACCCCGCCGTCGGCTGGCGGCATGTCAAAGAAACAATGCGTTCCGTCGACGCGATCCCGCCGCCACTTTACGATACGCACACGCCGCGCCATACCCGTGCGCACCAAACATGCACCACAAAAAGCTTTTCGAAAAAAGGATACCATATCCTTCGGGACGGCTCGTTAATCTCCGACGTTTGATTGAGTTAATATTTTTATGGGCCGTTTTATAGTGTAAAGATTTGTTTGTTGTTAACTGCCCCATTTTGTTTGTGTGTTGGAAATTAATTTGATATTTTGTTGGTTCTTAATGTTTATTTTTCTATCGATGTAGAGGATTGGATATTGTTTTGATTGCGAGCATGCAATAGTTGCACCGGCTTTTGGTGAATGTAAGAAAATTATAACAAATGTTGCCTAATTTTAAACAAATAATAAAACTTAATTATTATGTGTAACGCAAATGTTTACCCTATGATATTTAAACTAAGCACTCTACATAAAGTTATAGATTTGCAATTTTTTTTTCCTGGGCCTAAATTTTACACCCGCTCATTGCCTTGTTAGCTCTAATCCAAGTTATCTTTCAAACAACAAATATTGTAAGCCTTTTCTTACAATATTTGTTTTAAAAAAATCTCTACATGTTTTGTTTCTATGAATAATTCCAAATAGCGGCAAAATAACATGCAACGTGATGGAGGCGCAAGCGCGACACGGATTCACACCTGTTTAGTATATCGAGTGCGTTTGCGATGCGCGGCGCACGCATTCCGCGGAATGCTAACACCTGCGCTTGCCCCCGGTACTGCGCGGGCAGTTTGCATGCGCCCGCGCCGCACTATACGCCGCTGCAGGCGGTCAGTGCACATGCACTAGACACTAGAGTGCTTCACTAGTGCATGTTATTTGTTCACATGATATAGCTTGACATGAGTATACAATATAAACAAAGATATTAAAGTATGCAATATATTTATTAGTCCAGTTTTCTTCTTTATGTTTAATTTTTTAATGACAATAGTCGCCAAGACAGTTTTACTTACATTACACATTTTGGTATATTTTTTGCTACCTTTTACCGTATAAAGGTGGAGTTTTCATCTCTGTTGCGTCATATAAATGAAAAGGACCTCCAAATTCCGAATCCTGTTAAATCTAAGGACATCATTCTTTATAAGCGTTGCGTTGGCGCATATCTTCTTACAGTTATTATTTGCCATTAAGGACCTCACTTAAGTTTAGGAAAAATACCTCAGGTTTAAATGTTATTAGGCACCTGGTCACATACTTGTTACATATTAATAATGTTCGTCATAATTCCTTATTTTTGAACTTACAGTATTGAACCATATCTCATTGTGCTTAATGTTCTTTATTCATTGAAACATTCAAGAAGCCCGTTACAATTCATCAGATTAATTATAAAACTGTAACAAAACTGGTTAGCGAATTATTAACAATGAAACATAACAATCAACGACTTGAACTTTTGTTACGGATAATAATAACAATAAAACAAGTTGTGCAAAACTTGGGCCCGAAATGTGAAAGTTTGTTTTAAAATCGCTGTACGGATTTATGTAACACAGTCTTTACTGTTTTAATACTTTTAATTAAGTAATATTTTAACAAGAATTAATTGGTAAAAAATATTGTATGGTAGCTTAATATTTGTTTGTGCGCGGGGAGGCATCGTGTGTGATGTAATAGTTGTGTATGTACTACGAAAAATGTTTAGGAGCGTATTTCTAATTATCTCCTACATATTTACGTAAGTGTGATTAAAATTTAATGACATAGTTGTATTATGGTACGACTGTAGTGGTCTCGGGTTCGATCCCGGTTCTGCAAAGTGGTATTGGGTTTTGCACTCAGTATAAGATTGGATTTTTTGCTAGATATGGCGATAGGCTTGCTCCCTATCACATCATGGAACGGAATACACACAGCGGAATAAGAGAGCATCAGTCGCGCGTCTGCCTACCCTTTAAGGGAAAAGAGGCATCTGTGTGTGTGTGTGTGTGTGTGTGTGATATTATATATTACTGTTTTTGTAACCGGAAGAAATGTTATAAAGTAAAACAATTTGTTGTCTACATTTCGTCTATTAATATTTGCCCCGCTTCAACGAGCTTTGTGAAAGAGCAAACGTAATCGAAGCAAACAACTCAACGGCTTCTCATTACCACTGCCGTTGAACCAATGTCGCTATAATAATTAACAGGAGCTTTGTATATGTATAAGGAAAAAAAAAAACTGATTCGACAAGTAAAACTAAGTTCAAGGTCGACAGGAAGAAGGTTGATTGTATCGCAGGAAGAGCTTTATTATAAGTAAACACTGCTCGATACGCGTTGGTGGTCGGATGGATGTTTGAACTAACTTTGTTGGTATAAAGGCGACAATTAAGAGCCTCTTTGTGTGTCTAACGCCTTATTGCTCTGGTGGTAGCGTTCTCACATTATGGAGCTGGTTGGTTCCGGATGCGATCCCTAGGGAGGGCCCTGGTTGGTATCTCGGTCGCTTCTAAATGTAGAGTTGTGTTATTTTTCCTTTTGAAAGTCGTGAATGGTAGTAAATAAGTAGTATTACCTGTTAAATGGGAATTAAGTAATCTTTGATAGCGTTACGTGCATCTCTACCTACCACTATGGAGATGCATGCTTGAACTGTTAAGAATACATGCGTCTTCCTCACTCTTCAATTCACTTTAAACAAACGCCACGCACTCATACTTACGCATCAACAGTTTTAAGAATTTAGTGGTGTAATGAATCAATATGCGGTTTGTTTACGACGCCGCGGTTATGGCGCGAACCGTGTACGTCAAAGATAGTAGGTGCGTTGCGCCGTCCGACCGAAATACACGCCGCGCCGCCGCACCGAGCAGCGCCGCACCTCGTGCGTACATCACATCGATCTTTGTTTACACCGGCCCCGCATAAGGCGGCGTTGGACGATGCATGATGGATGCGTGAGATATCGTGAGGGTTTGGAATGTGTGTGAGAAGGCGTCTTTTACATGTAGGGAGCGTTTGTGTTTTGGATTCGATTTGTGTGAACTATGTTTCGAATTTGTAGAATTTCTTAGTATAAAATCTTATGCGGATTTAGTTCGGTTCTATTTACTATTATTTGTAAATAACCGGGTATCCGATGTTTTGATGACTGCAGTTGTCGCCGATGACGAGTAATTCGTTGCGAAACCGGTCTAATTATCAAAGTTCAATTCGAGCTTTGTTTCTGCACGCAGATATGAAATCTCGTATTGCGCGTAATTTGCATACATTTTTATCACGTTCGCGCAAAACCAGATAATCCTGCCTGTCTCGCCGGTTCAGCGACTGTATCTTTGTTTATTTAGACGCAGCCGACGTCTTTGATTGCCGGCGTAAAGTTACTCGTGTCTGAACCTTCCATTTGTCCTAGTTTTCCAGCATTTGTTCTAGTTTACAACGGCACTAAAGTTATTTGGTTAAAGCAAGTCTTATTGAGAAAAAATTCCAAAAAAAAAAAGCTAACTTTACAAAGTACTAATTATGTGCCTGTAGAAAATATTCTGTCATTTAATATTTATCACGTTTTCCTCACGTGCGGGAGTCGTAAAAATTGTTGTCATAGTCAAAAAACAAACGAGATTTGTAATATCGGAATGAATTAACTACACAGCAACTATAAAGACTGCCTTCGGCAAACACGAGCGGCAGGTAAGACGTTGAAAAGTGAATTTTATCCGCACAAATTATCTACATCGGTTCATAATATCGCACACGAATCGATTCCACCGTCGTATGCACGTAGCTTACAAGATATAATCGGAAAACGTTCTATTAATACTCGATATATACTTAGACTCTGTTGAATAGTGCGCAACAAAAGTACACTGTACAGTGTACACTCACCACTCGTACACTCTGCACTCGCTTTAAATAGCGTGTGGTAACAACATACCATATTATATACCATACTGTACGCGTGTACAGTGAAAGTTGCGTTGAATATTTTTATAGAAACGTTTAATTGGACAGCAGAGTAGGACAATAGATAGGGAATATGAAAGTTTAAATATTGTCGCGTTTGTTGCGCAAACGCATATTCGAAATAATACACCTGGCCCTAGTCCTATGTTGTTAGGTATATAATAATGGATTGAGCTGACTGTGCAGAAGAAATCGGGCCGTCATAATTATTCCGACCACCGAGTGATAAACGTCTAGTCGGCGAACTTAATTTGGACTGTACTGTTATATTCGATGTTTATACAAAATATAATATTCAACAAAATCGTCATATAGTTGTTTGTTCTTTTATACAAGATCTTAAAGCATTTTTCTGTTATTCTCTAAACAAAGGCTTCAAACAAGCCCATAAGGTTACGAACGGTTTGACAAACCACAAAGCAATGTTATAAACGCGCCATTACGCAATGACTCCGCGTGTTGACGACAAAAAGATTATTCATCGCAAGTGTTGCGCGTGACATCGTCACGGCGCGGCCGAGTCGCCCGACAGTCGGCACAATGGCGCTGCGGCCCTTGTTAATCCTTACACTTAAACCGACTTGAATCGATACGTGTCGCTCGCGGTTGAATGTCGACTGATGGACTCAAATTGAAGGTAGTTAAAAGATATTACCGGGTATTGTGGGGCTTCACGTCTGATGTCTTATGCTGATGAGCGCAGTGAAGTGATATTCGAAGTTCTAAGGCTGGTTTGTTCAGGGGTGTATATAAGATCTGCTAATCTCATTATGCACTGCCTACTGTTCTTTTAAAACCTGGACAACTGTTGCGGAGTTCAGGCCCTTAAAATACCTTAAGAGATTATTATAATCTAGAGAAATCTGCCCAAAGGATAGATGGATGCGTTGTCCCTTTAATAGGTTTATTGTGGAGAAATGTACAGAACACCCTTTGATCTAGATATTACGGTCCATTGACAGTTGTATCTCCGCCGGTCAGAACTCCTAAGCCGCTTACCCGCTATCCGGGGCACTGGCAGATTTACTACTTTCACGTGTAGAGAACGTTGTGGTTTGTCGTTATTAGGCTGTAAATATACTAATATTGTGATAAATAGACTTAAAGGATGTTGATCGAACACTCTTACACTCTTAGATTGATAGACATAGACCTAAAATATTTTCGCTAACAATAAACATACGTAAAATCCTAAAATTTCGAAGAGTATTAGTAAACCTGGCATAACTTTCGTCTCAACAGTCCGTTACGTACGTTGTCATTCACCCGAACCACGCAAATATAATTGCGATCCGCCATACGATATAATAAAAGGAATACGATACCCGATCGTAAACTCTTCACACGTTTCAAAGCTCTGGTGTCGCGAGGGCAGTCAAATGTTACATTTTATTGAACACTTTCGAGACTTCACTGTGAATGCGCGCACGGTCGTGTGCAAGCATCTTACGTTACTTACATCGTTATGGTTAAAAATAGAAGGTGACAGCCGTTGTATGTGCCGATCCGGCTTGAAGGTCTGTGGGTGAATATTTCAAGGGGATTTGCATCGCCCTCCGCTATGCTAAGGGTCAACTGATAGTTGTAGACTACAAAGTACTCACTTGACGTATTCCGTGAGATAATATCTTGGTCAATTCTTTTATAATAAAGATATCAAAATCTTTGTCGTCTGTTGATTAGAATATTTGACATGTATCTAATGCGTTGGTGTATTGATTTCAGATGTCTCCTGTCGCGGGACTTCGTGAGGCTCGGCAAGTGGTTTGTGCAACCGTACGACGGCGACGAGGAGGATGTCGGCAAGAGGTGCGTTTGTCAATCAATTCGCTTATTATTACACGGGGATTGAGCTAGGTTTCTCACCAGCTTAGCATTAGAGGCCTAATCCCTCTCAGTAGTAGAGGAGGCCCGTGCTCAGCAGTGGGCAAGTATATAATACAGGACTGATATTATTATTATTATTATTATTAGCATTAGAGACATGATTTGTTCAAGTGATAAAACTTTACCGGGCGACAATAGTAAACTGTTGTGAGTAAAGAGTAAAGTAAAGAGAGTGACACGGAAGATAGGTTTGAAACAATTCCCAATGGATTGCTCTCAAACGGCGGGCGCGGCAACGCGACTCGCTCTTCCTACAGCAATGTGAAGGTATCTGTGTTGCGCTCGACAAGACACCAGAGCGTGACTTCGTTCCCCTTCATACATTTATTTGTCTAAAACTTATCCATTATATAAAAATAGCACATTATTTGATCAAAATATTCTCGGTATATGGTAGGTACGAACTACCTTTGCATTGTCCACGTTTGAAGGACATTGTAAAAGTCGAATTACTGGGCGTTATTGATCGTCTAATGTCTCAGTATGACCAATGCAGTATGTAATGATACAATAAGTAATTCTGCGTGACTTCACTTTAATTAAAGTTCATAAAATTGCCTGTACATTCCAAATAAATGATACATTATAACTAACGTGTATGTTTATATGTTCGCAGTCCATGGCACCTGTCGTTCTCGTTCGCGTTCTTCCTCCACGGCGAGAGCACGGTGTGCGCGTCTGTGGACGTGCGCCAGCATCCGCCCGTGCGCACGCTCACCGCCAAGCGGCTCGCCAAGATCAACTCGCCGGACCACAACGGAGATGCTAAGGGTTAGATGATGATAATGTCGGGTGTAGGGGAGATGGAGTGGTCAATTAAGAGATGTTATTTATAAAACTGATTTGAGTTATTGGGTTAATTTGGCCGGAAATATGCAGATTTGTAAGACATTCGTTGGCCTTACACGATTGACTCTAATTCTGTTGGATTTATTTATGCAACTGCCCATATTATTTTGGGGGTTTGATCTATGACTCAAAGGTTTAGATGTGTTTAGTATTGTCATGTGAGATTCCCGTGAATGGATTTCGAGTAGTAGTACAGAGCATTGTGAGTGACGCTCGCGGCGCGGTGTGTTGCAGTGATCCTGGCGCCGTTCGGGCTGGAGGGGCGGCTGACGGGGCGCGAGTGGGGCGAGGCGGACGCCGCCACCGCGCGCCTGCTCGACGCCTGGCGACATCTCTACCCGCTCGAGCAGGGCTGCGGCGCCGTCGAGGCACACTCCACACCACACACACACAACATTATATTGTATAGTACCAGGGGCCCTATTCTCATAAGAAGACCCTTGTCCTGAATCTTGTACTGTCAATTGCTAAATACTCTCGTCTACTACCTAGAGAGTTTTATTAGTGTTGTAAAGAATTACTGGAAAATTAATCTATCTTTCGAGGATATTAAAGAGTATTTTTATTTAAAATAGAAACATTTTTATAGACGTTATTTACGCTCAAGGTTTTATTGGTAACGTTTTAAATCTGGTTAAAGAAAGTGGTATGTATAAGATGCATGTGGTAGTGTAATATGCGTGTGCGCAGGTGGTGTGCGGCGGGTCGCGCATGCATCTACCCGAGCCCGTACGCGCTGGTGACGGACATGGAGCCGGGCGCGCGCGCGCCGCCGCCGCGCATGGCGCCGCGCGCGCTCACCGCGCTCACCACGCCCGCGCCGCACCAGGTACACACGCACACACACACACACTGACTAAACTCGCCGCAACTATCTCAAACTTGCACAAGACTTGCCGTGATTGTTTTCATGGTAAAATCTATTGCCGATGTCAACTTATGTAAGTTTTGCTAATCTATACCTCGTTTAAAGTATACGTAATGTCTGTGATGCATGACGATGAGGAAAAAAACATGTAAATCAGTGCTAAAGTATAAATTACATGTGATTCATTTATTCCTACGCCTAATCACGCTGCGTCATTTGTACGTTACGCCCCAGTACGTTCTTAAGTCGTGTTTTCCTTTGCCGTTCTATCAATCATCGCCACTTCTATTCTAATACTGATATTTTAGTCTGTAAATTTTCCATAGTAAATATTTATTTATTTATTTCGACTTACGAGCATTTTATAGGTTGTTAATATAATGTGTATGTTTATAAAATCAAACCCTGGAAGTTGGAAACAGAGCTTCTTTTAGAATAAACGAGCAGTTCTGAGTGTACTTCCAATATTAAACTATGAAGATTATGTGAATATTATTTTTATTAAGCTAAAATCATAATATATACATCTTCGCACATATCAAAAAGAAAACTATTTTATTTCACACATAATATAAAAACAAGTTTTACAATTATACAACACCCAAATCATGTGATAATAAAGTCGGTTTTACATTGCAGAGTGCGGAATTGTGCTTCAGCGACCCAGCCGCCGATAAGAACGATGACTTCGTCGACCCCACCCGCAAAACACCCTGTACCTGTACCAAGTGAGTACACAACCGCGCAGGACGTAGAGAGACGTCGTGATGATTATATTAGTGTGCAGACGTTCGAATGCGTGCGCTATGGAAATGTTGTGTACAATTTTAATTATGTATAGACGGGGTAATTTAGACGTTGTAAAAGTTTATTATAAATGAAACACCCTGTGTTTTATCATACGAAATTATTCTGTATGAATTTCTTTCATCGATAACATTATTTATAATCTTGTAACATAAAAATTAATACCTGATTATGTAAATTACACCCCAATTTTTTGCTTTTTTTCGCCATTTACATACATAATGGACTTACCATTATGTATTTTTTGTAAAAACTATAAATACTTAATCGTCATGTACCTTGTACAGCGACATGATATAGTAAAGTCGTGCAGGAAATGATCATGGCATTAATTGTACATAGTTTCCGTAACGCGCGTACGAACGATCAATATACTTAATATAGCAATATTTAAATTATATACTGTAGATAGGACGCAGTACAAATAGATGTAGTTGTGTTTGTGCTATCTATGTATCGTATGTATGAGACAAGTATTTATATTTTAATTATTTTCCTCAATGGACATGCATATCTGTATGAATGTGTCGCAGTCAATATAGAACACTATTCCAGCGACAGAAGATTCATAGTGACTGTGATTCTACTCTAACAGGGTTTAGCAGCCGTGTAGATTTGATAGGTAGATGTTATGTATGCGAATGTGTTTTTTATTTTTTCTAATTTCTATATATATTTTTTTAGTTTTTATTATGTAGTGTTAAGCTGTAGAGGGTTGAAGCTTCACCAACGTACATGTGAACATGTATGTTGGTATGTAAACATGCGTCGAAGGAAACTAAATATATTTTGAAAGAAATGACGTAATGTTAAACATTATGGTTTTGGTTCAATTTAGATTCCTTCGTCGCGACCGATGCAGACTCTTGTCACACTTTGATATCTCTTAGCTGTCACGATAATTCGTCTCGTTCGACTTGTAAATCTTACATCAGATGAGTTACGCAGTATCATTGCGCGCGATAAATGTAGTTTAAATGCACGAATAAAGCTTTTCGAGAATCGCTTAAACCGCTGACGGTCGTAAAAACAATAAAAACCCGCCGTCTGAGTGGCTCCGACCGCGTCGGGCGGAGACTGCGTAAACGTTCAACCTCACTGTGAGTGCGCAGTGCGTTGTCGCGTTCGGGCTAAAGTAAAGTTGGTCTCGGTGGGTGTCGCGGTGTCGCGGTGTCGCGGTGTCGGCGCGGAGAGTTAAAGTGTGAGGAGCTTGGGCTCGCCGGCGGGGCTAGCGTTGTGTGGGTGCAGGTGGCGGCGGCGCCGCGCCCCCCGCCCCTTCCACCGCCGCGCCGCTCCCGCGCGCCTGCGCCACCACGCGCCGCCCCCGCCGCCCGCGCCCACCCGGTGAGTATACACACCACACCACACACACAACACCACACCATTACTCACACGGAATAGAGCCCCTTTTGCTTAAAACAATATCTAACGCTTACAGTAATTTATCGCTGTGAATTTTTGCTGCAGACTTAGTAATTGTATTTTCTCGCCAAATGTTTTTTTTTTCAATTTGTAAAAACTATGTAAACCAAATTTCAATTCCATATTTAAAATATCAATGCTCACAAAAATCAGTGTACGATTGACACATTTCACACAAAATGACACTGAATCGAGTCACAAATTATGCAATGCTTGTTTAGTGCATGATGCGATGCCATTTCTATAAATTTATTGCATTGTAGATGATACTAGTGCATGGATACTATGTTATATTATTGTGAATGGATATGTCATATAAAATTGCATGTTTTGTGTCTTCTATATAAATTAACTGTGTACCTATTTATCGACATTGTACGCTGCATTCGATAATTCGTGCAGATGATGTCAATCTTTACGGTCAACCTGAAGATAGTTTTAATCGACGTTGATATCGTTTTCAGAGAGTATGATGACATAAATATCGACATCAACTGTATATCGATACATTTACATATTTTATCGATAAAGGCATTTTATCGAATTATCACTTGGCAGTACGTTCATTATGATGTACGTTTGGATACATGTCACAAATGTTGTGTATTTCATAAGACCATCTACAAAATTTACCTCATATTTGCCCATCGGCGACGCCTCGTGGACGGGAGCCGTCGCGTCACCCACACGTTTTGTTCGCTGTACACTCGCTGCTTATAAATGTGTTTCTTTTTTTATAAGCGACGAATGAGTACAATATTAAAATATCGACAGTCACGTATAACATCTACCTCTCATCTCTATCGACATCATTTGGATTATCGTGAGCATTTGTTTCATGAATCACGAGGGAGTTCAGTCGCCATTCATTTCGTTCATTATTTTTGTCATTCTGTTTAGCGGGTCGAGAGCGATCGATCAGTGTGACGTGTAAAATATTCTATGATCGATTTATAACAATATTGACAGTGCAAAAAATTATCGCTTTTGTAATTAGATCGATGACGATGATGAAGAAATTTTATATCGATAAAATTTAATACGGCACAAGTTTATGTAATTTAAAATGAGTTTCCTTTAAACCGTTCTAAAAGAATATTCTAAATGGAGTTTATGTTGGTGAGGTGACACTGGTGGTTCGTTTCGTCCCGCACGTGTGGTATGTGTCGTGTCGGTAATGAGCGTGTGGTGCCCGCAGAGGGTCGCTGGTGGCGGGCGCGCTGGCGGGCGGCGGCGGCGCGGGGTCGCCGGGCTCGTGCGCCGGCTCGCCCGCGCCCGGGGCCTCCGCGCCGCCCTCCGCCGGGCCGCCGCCGCCCTCGCCCGGACACCACGCCGCGCAGGGACAGCACCAGGTAACTGCACTACTCACCATCCACTTCCATATTGACAATTTTGCTTTGCAATAAGTTTAGAAACTACGTTATACAAGAAATAAATTCTAGAATATATATATTTGTCTAATTGTTTATTACTTCACAATTTATTTTTAAATATATTCATAAATAAACGCAACAATTCGTATGAATGAAATATTCATATTCGACGAAGTATGGATATAGAAAATGCCTGTTTGATCATTATGAGTTACAGTTATAATGCGAGTAGCAAATCACAGTTTTTACATTATATAACGTGACGAATTAAGATAAGTGTATTGAAATTGGTGTGTATATTTGCATAGACCACGGGCGCGGTGCCGACGACGCTGCACACGCCGGCGCCCACGCCTGACCCGCATGCACCGCCAACTCCGGCGCCGCCATCCTTGCCGCCGCCCAAGCTGTACAACCAGGTAATATATGAAAGCAAACAGTTGCTACTTCTACATAATTTCGCCTTATTATAAGCAATAGTATCAGTTTAATAAAATAAAGTACTAACCTTGGTTGATTGTCATGAAATTATGTGACCAAATAGATTGCATAAGGTACTGCTTAAGGCGATACCTTAAGGTCCATTTTCATACATTTTGTTTCACCTTTAATCTGGGTAACTAAACAAGTATTGGCAAGTAAAGAATTTAAATTCACGTCTAGTTAGTGATTAGTTCTCGCAGTTGAAAGAAAAACGTAAAAATAATTAATAATCATGGATATTTTGGCCTTTAAAATTTAATATGACGAAATTGAAATTGAAATACCTTGAGGTATCGCCTTAAGTGACGATGTCTACGTATGCTTGTTTCAATATCTATGTAATCTTGAAAACAATATAACATTGTGTTTGTTTCGCAGGGCGAGTCCCCGGGCTGGTCGGGCTGGTCGGGGTGGGGCGGCGAGCCCCCCGAGGCGGCGCGCCGGCCCGTGCTGCCGCGCGCGCCGCGCCGCCCCGACCCGCTCGAGGACGAGACCGCGCTGCGCATGCTCTACGACTACACCACCGTCTACGCATGGTCAGTACACACGCTACACGCGCAAGCACGCATACCCACACGGTTCATATTTATGTAATACAACGCAGAAAACTAATAAAATGTGTAAGATGAATACATATATAACATACATAACATCACGCATTTATCCCCGAAGGGGTATGCAGAGGCGCAACTAGGGCACCCACTTTTCGCCAAGTATGTTCCGTCCCATGATGTGATGGGGGGCGAGCCTATCGCCATATCGGGCACAAATTCCAGACTCCGGGCTGATACTGAGCAGAAAAACCCAAATATCACTTTGCCCGACCCGGGATTCGAACCCAGGACCTTAGAGCGCTATTGTACCGGACATGAAATGTGTAAGATGAAAGGAGAAGGTAATCCAAATATGAGACTAAATAATACAAATTGAATATGTTCGCGAGCACAACGGTTACGTCGGCAGGAGCGCTCGCCGACGTGTATCAGAAACTCGCTACATTAACACTACCAATTTGCGCAGCAACCAACAAAAAAGTACATTTGTGTTGTGTTCAATGTTTGGTTACATTTTTACACTACACTTTATAACCATAAATATGGTCTTATGTACAGGTTGATGATTTATAAAAATTGGTTATAAATATAGTAAAAATGACACATGAATATCTGGTTACAGGTTGGAACACCCTGTGAAACGTTTCAAAAGCGAAGAGAACTGCTTTCGCGAGGAGCTGGCGCTAGGCGTGGCTGCCGGCGAGGATCTGTACGCGGGCCACGACCACACCAGCATGGCGGTCATGCTCGACCACGCCAAGGTCGAGATCAAGCAGGAGCGGCAAGACCATACGGTTTGTACCAATGCATTTATTTGAACTGACTGTAATCTTGAACTTCAACAGAATGTGTGAGCATAGAAGTGTAAAATAAGACATGTGCTGTGTGATTTGGAAAAAACATTACATGTCCGATCTCTAAATGTATATTAGTAACATCGATCTTAGTAAATTTTCTATGTATTTATTTATTAGTGGCGAGTAAATTTAAAAAATATTTTTACGTCTTCGATGTCGGTATTCTAAAGTTTATCGATAAGTTATGTGATTACATTGAAATTATTATTGACTACATATTTGGAATAAAAATATTTTTCGCTCACGGTATCAACATACGATTCCACTCGCCAGGAGGACACAAAAGAGTACAAGAATCTGTTCACATCGGACGGGCTGTGCGCGACGTTCAAGGACCTCGACCAGATATTCGACAACTCGGACGACGCGGCCAGCGGTGATGAGACGGTAAGACTTGTGAGTGTACACCCTTCTTTATATACTATATACGTTTTATACATATATTGTGTCGATAGTATTGTGTTTTTTATATCTAAGTGATAAAGTTGATTTTTCTGTAATGTAAAGCATATTCACTTAAAAATACTACAACATAGTGTTATACCGTTACTTATTTATATTTATAAGGTGTGGGTTCAATTTCGATTTTTTTTTATATCTCTAATCTCGGAGCTAAATATCTTTTAACTCGTTTACATGTTTGCAGTTAAATATATATTTTTTTTATTTATGAAAAAGAATTTCCCTTTTTTCTTTGGATTCTTAACCATATTGTTTGTATTTTACACTACCATTTTTAATAAACGATCCCAACCTCCATCTTCAATTCGATTCTAAGTATAAACCAATCGAAATAACTCATGTCAAAAAACTTTGTTCTGATTGGTCCGTTTTAGATATAGATCGAAAAAAGTGATTAAAATGGTTAATCACATTTTGTAAGAGTAATTTTCTCTATTTGCATAACCGTAATCCTGTTATTTATATATAATCCATGTGTGTTAATATTTACATAGATATGAATGGTTTTATGAGTTTTTGCTAAGAACGGTATGTGGTGTGTAGATGCAGGTGGCGTGCGGCGAGGAGTCTCGCTGGGCGGGCCGGTGCGTCCGCGCGGAGGAGCTCAGCAAGATGTTCCCCACGCCGCCCAGCATGGAGGCGCACGCGCAGCCCTCGCCCGGCTTCAGCCTGCCCGACGACGTGCCGCCGCCGCGACACCTGCCGCCCGCCGGCTCCCCACCACCGGACGCCGCCATCGAGGTAACCACTGGACCACCAGCAAACATGTCCTCGTGTTCTTTTATCCGTGATGCTTTACAACTGGCATATGACGTAAATATTCCTATACTTGGGGTTAAGATGCGTTTTTAGTTCATGATTTTGCCCTCCGCATTGCTTTGGAGAGCAGTGGACAACTATTTCTAACTCTTCTATCCTCCTCCAACCTTTCTATTTGATTCATAGCGTTACGTAATAATAACAAGTTTTTGGTCCCGAGACTCGTCTACCCGCTTTGTGTCATAAAATGCGTGCTACTGTCGATCTTGGTTTAGAAGTTGTAGTAGCACTTGTGAGGGCAGGAAAACTGTCTGTTATTGTAACATTACGAGTACATAACGAGATTTCCGTCATAACGAATTAAAGCTGAAACATCCTTGATTCATAGACCATAGATTGGTGATAAGTAATTCTTCGTGTAATGTGTTAATCAAATTTATTTGCTTGTCTTTTTAACCCCGTGTTACTTCTTGCCGTAGGACTGGTCGTTCGTATTCAAACCACCGACTGTGTACAAGTACGTGGGCTCGTCGAAGTACGCGCCGCTGACGACGTTGCCGAGTCAGCTGCTGCCGCCGGTGACGCTGCCGCCGCAGGCCGTGTACCGGCCGCGCTGCCACCGCGAGCAGGGCAAGCGCGACGCAGACACCGACACCGACTCGCATCGGAACGGTGAGTTACTATAGTTTTATAAATAAAAACATTTTTATAAGTAAAATAATTGCGTCTATATTAAATCGTTTTAGTGGGTCATGACAACGTCTCAGAAAATAAGTCTTATAACTAAACTACACCGTAATTCTACAACAATCGAAAATAGAATGCATATTATTGAATTTGCGGGTGTGAAACGGTCCGCGTCTCCCGCGAGCGAGTCCCGGGAGGGGTCGGTCGCGGCGCGGGTGCGAGGGCGCGAGCGCGGAGCGCGGCAGCGCGGGAAGCTCGCCGGCGCCGCGCCGGGCCGCGTCGCCCGCGCCGACGCCGGGCCCGGGCGCCGTGGCCGTGCCCGCCCCCTCCGCCGCACCCGCCGCGCCCCGCCCCGCGCACTCCGCCTGCCCGCTTCTGCTCAACGTGCTGCTGGCCGACACCGTGCTCAACGTCTTCCGCGATCACAACTTCGACAGCTGCACGCTCTGCGTCTGCAACGCCGGACCCAGGGTACGCATCGATCCTAATATTATCTACACAACTGTTTCGCCTTAGATGTTCTTAATCCGTTTTTTCTATGTCCAACCGATGAAATTATGGTCAGTGGGAAACAATCCTATGTAAGTTTTCGGTATAGTGACGTTGGTTTGTGGTCACTCACAGGTGGTGGGCAACATCCGCGGCGGCGACGCTTCCACGTACCTGAGCCCTCTGCCAGTGGAGGGCGGCGGTGAGGGAAGAGGAGTGAAGAGTGGCGGCGTGGACGACGAGCCCGCGCGCTGCACTTGCGGCTTCAGCGCCGTCGTCAACCGACGCCTCGCCCATCGCGCCGGACTTTTCTATGAGGTGAGTAACATCTATACACAAGTTGGCAGTCATTACTTTTACGTGAACCTATTATAAAATATGATAAAACTAGCATTAATTTGAATAAACAATACTAAATGGTTGTTATTATTTGCAGGATGAAATGGAGATAACTGGCGTGGCGGAGGAGCCGGGAGGGGCGGGCGGCGGCGGCGGCGGCGGGCTGAAGCGACGTGGCGGGCGTGGTGGTGGCGCAGTGCGCGGCGCTGGCAGGCAACAACGCGTCCGCGCTCGCCCGCACCGCCGCGCGCCCTCCACACAACGCACCGCGCACGACGACCTGCGACTCAACCTGCTCGAGTCAGTACTGCAGCACTTATATTACTACGGCTATGTTACTAATTACTACATGATAACTAGATCTAAACCGTTCTTAATATTTCTAGATGTGTAAATTTTTGTAACAGTTAGTCTTTATTTACATTTATAGGCACTTTTAAAGTAGCTATCTGATGATGTGATGAGAAACTAACGGATTGTGTCTGTATTACTAACCAAGTTGTGTGGTGCAGATACTCTGACGGCGGCAGTGCGGCGGCGCGTGCGCTGCGTGCGGCGCGCACGGGGTCGCTGGGCGGCGCCACGCCTACGCCTGCACCCGCGCCCGCCAACAGCAGCGCCGTACATCGCTGGCCTTTTATCAGCGCCCGCGCGCCGCGCTCTTCCAGGGACGTCGTCAGGTAAATATTTATATGCGCAATTTATTATTGAGTTTGTTTATAATGGTTTTACAACGAAAATAATATGTTGTTTTGCCTTATCAAACAGATTAATGCGTCGACTCCGGCCGCTGCTCGGGACGCGATACAAAAACGGTGCTGCGGCGCGCGAATGTGGGACGGTGTCACCGGCCCGCTCACCTGGCGGCAGTTCCACCGACTGGCCGGCCGCGGCAATGAGGACCTGTGCGAGCCGCAGCCAGTGCCGCCACTGCTTGTCGGACACGACCGCGACTGGGTCTCACTGTCTCCGTACGCGCTGCGTCATTGGGAACGGCTCGCGTTAGAACCATACTCGTACGCGCGTGATGTCGCCTTCGTCGTGGTCGGCGCCGACTGCGACGCACTCCAAGATCCACTACGCATGTTCTTCCGTGAACTCTCTACCGCGTACGAAGCCTGCCGGCTCGGACGTCACAGGCCTGTGGGTCGCATCGCAAGAGACGGCATTGTTCGAGCTCCTGCCTCAGGTGGTTCGGCAACAAGGGACGAATGGGCTGGCGACCTGCCCCGGACGGCTCGGCGAGTATGTGCGGGCGTACGCGGAGGCGTTGCGCAATGTGGTGCCTCAGCTGGCGGCGTTGCCGGTAGACCGGACGCTGTTCGAGGGCACGGGCGGGTCGTCCCCCGCGCGGGCGGAGGGCTCGGCGTCGCCCACGCCGGAGCACGAGCCGGAGCCGGCGATCGGCGCGCCACAGTCGAGCACGGCGCTGTGCGATGCGGACGAAAGCGGGCCGCCGGCGTTGGTGCTGTACCTGGTGGAGCCGCCCGCCGCGCCCGCGGACCGCGCGCGTGCTCTGCACTGCCTGCTGCGGCTCGCCGCCACCACACACACGCATCTGATGCACCACAATCCACTCATCAAGGTACACCTACACTAAGTATTTCTTTATTATTCAGGTAACTTTTAGGATTTGCAATGGTCTTAAGTAGTCATTGTCCGCATGGTACATCCAAGTAATTTGACTTATCGAATTTGTTTGTCAGATCGTGTCGCTGGAGAGCGTGTGCGAGGTGTGGGGCATGGGCGGCACCGAGGAGTGCGCGGCGGCGGGCGGGGCGGGCGGCGTGGCGGGCGGCGCGGGCGGTGCGGGGGCGCGGGGAGGTGCGCGCGCTGGCGTTCAGTGTGTTCAGCGGCGCGCGGCGACTGCTGGCGCACCACGCCAACGGCAAGTCGCTCACCGGCTTCGGCACCGCCGCGCACGCCAACCTCTTCCTGCACTCCAAGGACGTATGTACCGACACTGTCGACTGACCTAGTTTGCTGGAACTATCTTTGTATATTTTAAAGCTTCTTCGTAATTGTAACGTATTATACGAGTCAATATCTACGGGGAAAATAGACATATTTGATAGCAATCTATATACCACTTTGCTTGGTGGTTGCATCGTGCATATATGTAAGAGCAAAAAAAAAACTGCTTGTATAACTTGTATTACCTAGTATCTTTTGTTTTAATTATTACTGGACATGAATAACTGGACTCTTAATGTTTGTAATTTCTGTAATCTTTATTCTGTAGTCTCTTTCGAGCACTGTCGCTTAATGCATTAATTAAGTGTGCAGGCTGTAAGATGTTATTATATCGCAGGAGAAGAACCGCGCGGCGTACAAGCTGTTCTCGCCGGCGTGGGTGCTGGCGGCGCCTCGCGCGCTGAAGGAGGTGGCGGAGACGTGGGGGCAGGGCGCCGGCGAGGGCGCCGTGCTGTTCGTGTCCTACTGCCTGTCGCACGACCAGCGCTGGCTGCTGGCCGCCGCCACCGACGCCCGCGGCGAGCTGCTCGACACGGCCGCCATCAACATACACGTGCCGCACCGCTCGCGCCGGAGACGCAACGGGCCCGCGCGCCGCATGGGCCTCACCAAGCTCATGGACTTCACGCTCGGCGTCATGAGCCAGGCCGCGCAGCCCTGGCGCCTCGTCGTCGGACGCGTCGGACGGATCGGACACGGCGAACTCAAGGGTGAGTCTCGCGCAATACACACTCTGACATTCATTATCATAATCATGATTGACTGAATTGATAGATTGAAATAGTCTTGTCATTCATTGTCAAATAGTCTCGACTGACTAGGGATGATTATCTCGCGCCAGTCCCCGCGATTATGCCGGTCTGTTTGTTGTGTAGAATGACTTTCAGATTGCATTGAGCTTTGCAGTGAACAATGAATACTGCTATTATTGACGTGTGATGTATTGTTTGTAAGGCTGGAGCTGGCTACTGTCGCGCAAACACCTAGACCGCGCGTCGAACATGCTGCGCGAGATTTGCGGCAGCTGCTCGGTGCTGTACCCGACGCACGTCCCATGCATCCTGTCTGCGTGCCTGGTCTCCACTGAGCCGGACTCGTGTCTGCGACTCATGGCTGATCGGTTTACGCCCGATGAGCGGTTCTCACAGGCTTCCATACAGTCGCACCTGCACACGCCGCGTGATGTGACGGCCACGCATATACTCGTCTTCCCGACCTCAGCCACCACGCAGGTAATTATTATTAGAATTTGACATTACGGCTTGGAAAACACTTCATACTACTTCGAACGAAACACCTTGTGTTAACTCCCATGGTTATGTTGTTGGCCATATTCCGTCACACATGCAGTTGATTCAATCGTTGGTGGTCATCTGCTACATTACAATATCAGGTACTGTATTATCATATATGATTTATTGTTCTAAATATCTGTCTTACAGTGCTATTTTGTTCACAGTCAAACCAGATGCCATTCGAGCCGCCGATGGCGAACGGCGAGGACAACGACATGATGTTCCTGAACGTGGACATGGGCGACGAGGACATGGCCGATGACAACATCAACGACTTGCTAATCGGTGATATGTTCAATAACATGTGGGCGCCGAACTCGCCGCGGCGTGCCGACGACGAGCCGGGCGGCTCCCCTGCGCCTGCGCACCATCCCGCGCACCATCACCAGGCGCACGAGGGACAGCAGGAGCAGGTCAGTATAGGGATATTGATGCGGAGAATCTATTGGGTATTTATTTTATGATATTCTGACAGTATAAATAACAAAAGAAAATTAGAATTATCGATATTGGGGATTTAAGTCCCGATACCTACCACTAGGTAATATTCGTTGTTAATGTCTTGTCTGCTAGTCATCAAATTGACTTACACTATTATTGGTATTGTAGGTGGGCACAGTATTCCAACAACCGCTGGCGCTCGGGTACCTGGTGTCGACGGCGCCGCTGGGCGCGATGCCGGGCTGGTGGTGGGCGGGCTGCGGCCACCTGCGCGACGCGTGTCCCGCCTTCCTCAAGAACGCGCTGCATCTCCACTCCGTGCACGCCGCCGACGACTTCACCTCGCTCACGCAGCGCCGCGACCACAACACGCACCCGCTCGACTCGCAGACCACCACCGATGTCCTCAGGTAATCAGAATGTCTACATTACAGATATGGCATACCAACATTAAATTTAATTGAAGCTTGGTTTTAAGTGAGATTTCTGTACATTTTGTCTACCGTACATTATATGTATTATGTGGGATGTTACTACAATCAATGTCCCGATTGCCTATTTCTGCCCATGGGTCGGTCTACCAAAGAGCGTAGATACACATCGCCAGAAGCTCTCGATTAGCTATTGAGTCAGAGGTCAAATACAGACGGTATATTTCTAATAATACGTACATTTTATTATTTTACTTACCAAACTAAAGTGCCAAACAACTCACTGCATTTGGCATTTTCCATTGTATCCTTGAAAGTATAACTATCGTCTAACATTAACCTGAATATTTCAGATATGTGCTGGAGGGGTACAACGCGTTGTCATGGCTCGCCTTAGACGGGAACACGCACGATCGGTCTCCTGCCTGCCGCCGCTGCACGTGCAGGTCCTCATGCAGCTGTACCACACGGCGGCGGCGCTGGGCTAAACTCCAGCGCATTCATTACTACAGGAACAGTCGACCAATGGGACCACGTGGTCACCTTCAAAACCAACAACGGAGTTGCGGCTACCATCAGGGAAGTTTGTATCGAAGCTGAAGAGAGACCCGTCTCTTTCTCGAAGAGTAAGGCTTGAATTATGCTTGTTTAGACGAGGTTGGTGATGTTTGTTGTTTATGGTTACCACTTAGAGCCAGGGATTTTATTTTCGCGCAATTTTGACATTTGTTAGGCGTCGGTAAATATCGACATGTCTAATGTTGAGGGCATTTCAGCGAGTAAGATAGAATTGTTGTTATTTAAAAATCTCATGACCAGTTATGGAGGGCGGACGGGCGCAGACGTTGTTATCGATATGAATTAATGCTCAATAGTGTTGAAACAATTTATCGACTCAAGTTTATCGAATGTCGTGATCTCTACTAGAGATTGTAAAACCAGATTTGCGCCTGGACGTTCAACATCTAATGAGAAATTGTTGAGGATGTTAGAATAGTGTGTAAGAAGGTCTAAGAGTAGTTTACAAATCTTGATTCGGGCGTCATTGGTTTCCTCGCCTGCGATGTATATTCGTCTCGCTCAAGCATATTTAAATGATTAATGTGACAAAGATAGAGATATTTAAATCGCAGTGACGTAGTTCGTTGACGCCGAATCA
>NW_023593380.1:0-7655 GCF_014839805.1 Manduca sexta
TATTTAGTTGTCTTTAAAATTCAGTGCAATACAGTTAAATTTGGCTTAAATAATATATTTTTTTTACGTTGTGTCGATAGCCTAGTTGGTTGTGGAACGGACTGCCGAGACGAATGCCCGCAGGTTCAAAATCCAAGGGCACACACCTCTGACTTTTCTAAAAAAATATGTGTATTATTTGTAAATTATCGCTGGCTTTAACGGTGAAGGAAAACATCGTGAAGAAACCTGCACACCTGAGAAATTCTCTATTAGGAATTTTCGAGGGTGTGAAGTCTACTAACCCGTATTAGGCCAGCGTGGTGGACTAAGGCCTATTCCCTCTCAGTAGTAGAGGAGGCCCGTGCTCAGCAGTAGGACAGCATATAATACAAGGCTGATATTATTATTTATTATAATTATAAGATTTTTGTTATATTGAGATGGGCAATGTAATAATTTTGTGATGATTTAAAATGAAAATCGCTTTTAAACAGTCAGTTCGTTGCAGAAAAAATAACCACAAACTAATCATGTTACAGAGGCTAACATCCATCGCAAATACAGCGTCCATAATAGAATTCCCAGCACTTATAAACTATGAAACTGCACTGTCCGACGCAGTAGTTTTCAAATTTAGAACAAATAGCATTAGCTGCAGGTGGGGAATAACTCGTTGATCACGCTGCGATAGAGCCATCTAAATAACGGATAAGTTAGAGGAAGTTGCGCACCGGAAGCGGTCCGCTCGTAATGACCGCCAGCGCCACGCAAAAGTGTTTACTTTTCCATCGATTTATATAATACTGGCTGTATTCGCGGTTAGCTCCAGTTCCAGTGTATGATTTGAGGGCAAAATGTTGGCTGTATGTTAATCTGTGTCATGGTCTATCTCTGGGTTAAATAAAATAAGTTCAGCGGTTTCTGCATTTACTTGTAACAAAATAATACACACACCCAGCGAAGGTGTAGGCAGAGGTGCACCTGGTGCTTCTACTTTCGCCGTGCGTATTCCGTCCCATGATGTGATAGGGGACGAGCCTATTGCCATATCAGGTAAAATGTTTAGATTATGTGTTGAGACTGAGTAGAAAAACCCAATATCACTGCCCGCCCCGAGGATTAAACCTAAGACCTGAGCTCTGCAATCGTACCGCAATAGAGTTTATGCGCCACCGAACCAACTTAGAAAATAAATCAGATTTATTATAAATTTTTTTATTACATTATATTAGACTAAGTCCTGCTCGCAACTTCGACCGCGTTAATACTTTTCCCGGAATAAGACTCGAGTGCCAGTTAGCCAAATGGCAAATTTTACCAGAAACCATTTTGCAGTTTATACGTGACGTGTCACTTTAAAGTAGATGAAATATATATTTCCATTTAAAAGACACAATATTGACGTAGTGACCGCAAAGATAACGCGCCGACACTGATTCAAACTTCCTTGTACTGGCAATATTAAATCGATTCCATCACGTTAAAACTTTTGAAGGGCTATAACTCAAAATGGCGGATGCTAATAAATTTAAAACTCTATGGTTGCTATCTAAGTGTTTTGGCTTGATAGCAATGTTAAAGTCAACTTAATAACTATAAAGTGTTGTTAAAATTATGCTTATAGCTAATATAATAATAATTGTATAATACTCTGATGAAGATACTAATTGTTGACCAATAGTTGGCCATAATGCTATGTCAGGTACACCGCATGTACTTCATACTTATTTCTGAATATACACTGAGGTAAGGATCAGAATTGAATCAAGACTTTCCAGGTTCCAGGGATTCCGGAATAACAGGAAACTTTTCGATCCCCAACGTCCAGACCCGAAATAAGTACCTAATTGTTAAAAATTTGGTATCGTATCTTTATACATAGATATTGCTATCTGTACTGGCTGGTAAGTAGCTTGTGCTTGTTTGGTTCCTACTGTACTGGCTGATGTTCCGATTGCTGAATGGAAACAGAATGATATAAGAGAAAGTTTATATTACCTGATTTGCATTTGCTAAGAGGATGGTGGCAAGAACATCTTTCTGGTCCACAGGAAGAGTCGCACCCGCATGCTTCCACCGCCGCCGTCCACGGAGGTGACACTGTTGCACCGGGCACCTGTTCGTATAAACTAAATCAATTAAACCGACCGGAATTTTTTTTGGAATCTATGTAATTTTTATGATGTTCTTGTATCACTCAAGACCAAGTAGAAATACAAATATAATTCAAGTATTGATACCAAACCCAACGATAAAACCTTCGCAATTGTATAAAAAACGTCAATTTGAGTACTATACTTTTTTGTCCACGCAATTTAAAACATTTGTAACTGTCTCTAATAAACTTCACCTTTTGTTCTAAACTGGGTCCAATCGTAGTCACCTTCTGACTAGCCTCGAGTAGCCCGTCTTTGATCTCGTCAGCGATAATGTTGATGTCAGTTTTGCTGATTCCATCCTCAATGAGGCTCTTCAGTCCGTCAACCTGTTTCGATCTCTCCCCCGTGTACGTATAGTTATGTCTCGCGTCCACTGACGGTGACGTTGTTAATCTTTTCTCTTCCTCGATATGTTTTAAGCTTAGAATAGGTTTACTAATTCTATTGGACGGCGCTACTTCTAGTTCAGCTGAGAAAGATACGTCTTTCTGATATAAGATATCTTCTTCGGCATCCAACGAGGTTACAGTGGCTTTTGTTGAATTCAATTCTGTGAAAGATATCGCTTATCAGTTTTATGATATGGGCATTATAAAACTTTAACTATGTATCTTATAATACTATTTTACACCTAAGAATCTCCTTTTGTTTGACCATATTGTATACTGTAGGTACACATTGAAAGCAAAATACGATATCTTTTAATTTTAACTTTAAATACTAAAAAAATACACCCCCATAAACGCTAGAAACAATTTGTAAAACTCCGAAATAATATATTTCCGTGCACCTAACTTGGTTTAACACGCACAACGATTTTGAATGGGAGCGCGAGTGGCAATCGACGATAGAAGTGAAATACAATGGTATCTTAAATTCAGCGCCCAGTGCCAGTGGATAAAATCGATTTATCTGACGAATGGAGTAGATACAGAGCGTTATTGCGGCACTATACCTGGAAATCGTGTTCCGGTGTATTTTAGCTTCGATATTCAATTTGAGTGTATTGAGGTACAATTTTTTAAATCTGGAACGAATGGATAGAATATTCGATAACCGATACAATATCTGATATGGACTTACGGTTGTGGATGGTCTCCAACCAACCTTTTATGCGACAAGGATTTGAGAATAGAAAACCACATAATTATCGAAGTGATTTATAGTATGTAAGTGTTTTGTTTTCCGATCCGAGCTTTGTTCATATGGTAGATCTACGCTATAGTTAGTAGTCTCCAGCACGAATAAGATGGCTTAACCGGAGTCATTACCTCATAGACAACTGACGTGATTTTTTATTACTTTGAATGACGAGACAAGCTTGCTGCTCGCCTGATGGTAAGCGATACGACCGCCCCTAAACAGTAAAAATACCATCCAACTCCTTGAATTCAAAGTATTGTTTGTTATCCTGAGACATGGGATGTTAAGTCTCATTATGTCCAGTAGTTACACTGGCTACAATGTCCTTCAAACCGGAACACAACAGAAACTACACACTGCTGCTTGGCGGCAAAAATAAAACCGTTGTTGCGCATCGTGTGTAATATTTTTGAAATCCAATAATCACCATTATTTTAAGACTGGCAACGCATCGTATGTTCACAACCACTAATTATAATCTATTACTATGAGACCCACTATCAATCATCATCCCAAATCAATTCAAAAACATAATTAGACTATTATTTTAATTCCAAAAAGGCCGTATTATGCTTGAGAATATTAAATTCATTTTGTAATTGGTAACAAAGTTTAGCTCCACTCTAATTTACAAAATGAAGACGATAAAGTACAAAGCCTGTGAACACACGTAGAACAGATTCAATTGACTCTAAGAATCAACTCTCCGATTGCAATCTAGGGTTGCTTTACTTGAAAAGCAAGGCCTGACAAAGGCACAACACGACTAAAAGGCGCGCTGAATTCAATTTGTTGTGTAAAGGGTCTCGAACGCGAACTTAAATAAATCACTTTATTTTCTTAGAACGGTCCGTCTAGACTACAACTATAATTAATTAAACATGAATAGTTTTACAGAATTTCTGCCATAATGCTCAAAGGCACGCAGGGTAGACGTTTCAGCTGCACGCCATTGGGTTAATTAGCATAAGAGATATTTTATCGTGATTCGAAAATAACTTTACTTGATGACAGTTCAGAAAGTTTAATCAGCAAAGTGACAGGCTCACATCAGTGGGTTTATTTTCGTTAGTGATGCGTCATGTTGGGTTCCATGGTTTAGTAGTGACATACTGCCATTTTTAGTAATAATCCGCTTTTTTTCGATCTATTTCAAAAATGACTGCCTCGGTGCCATAGTTGTACTACATGCGCGGTACGGCAGCGGTCTGAGGTCCTGGGTTCGAATCCCGGGTAGGGCAAAGTGTCAGCCCGGAGTCTGGAATTTGTGCTCGATATGGTGATAGGTCGCCCCTGTCACGTCATGGGACGCAACACACTGGGCGAAAAG
This sequence comes from Manduca sexta, assembly GCF_014839805.1. Classification (NCBI taxonomy): domain Eukaryota; kingdom Metazoa; phylum Arthropoda; class Insecta; order Lepidoptera; family Sphingidae; genus Manduca; species Manduca sexta. The sequence continues at coordinate 4,615 of NW_023593380.1, forward strand.
TGGGTGTCCCGGTTACGCCTCTGCATACCGCTTTGGGGATAAATGTGTGATGTGTGTGTGTGTGTGTGTGTGATGTGTGTCTGTGTGTGTGTGTGTGTGTGTGTATTTCAAAAATGGATTAATCAGTACAAAGTCTTTTTTGCATGCTTACAAAAGAGTTAATAGATTTTTCTTGGAATAAAATTGAAAATTGAGCCTGGGACCGATTGTTCAAAACGGCTGTTAGTCGTAGAACCGCTGCGATGAAGTCATTTTCTTTGAATTTACTTTTGAGATTGAAGTCTTTATTATCGGAAAGAATCTAAAAATCCTTCGCTATTCAAAAACTGTTAATATCTTGCGGTTTGTTTCTAAATCAATTTCTGAAATAATAGCCAGGATAGTATTCTGACAATTACAATACCAGTCTCTTCTCCCTTATAGAGGAAGGTCGCACATCAGGTCACATTGAGGACGAGCCAAGGTTTGCCATTACTTACATCAAATTCTCTCTATTTACGTCGTATCGAGTTACGTCGAACAATGTTTTAACACTATTCCTCAAGAATACGTCAATTATTTCGATTACCGGCATAGGAGTAATCATTTGTCACTTATTAAAGTTACACAAATATACCAAAAATAAATAGCGTTTTCATAAGTAAATAATTATGTAAAGAACTTGCTTTTGAAAAAGCAGTTTTATTTTTATTTTGAATCCTTGTGGAATCTAGCCCTAACCCATGTAAACTTATAAAAAAATTGTCTCGATTTACGTCGCGTATTTCGAGAACTTAACATGCTGTAAGTACGAGAACTGCCTGTATTTACATACATAGATGAAACAACAACCCTTCAACTTCAATATAAACCTCTTTATTGATATGACTCGATATAAACCTGTCTTCAAGTTTTAAAAGTTCAATATACATTGTTTGAGGCTTGAAGCGATGTAAACCTGTATTAAAGCTGTTGTCAACCCCATCTGTCAAAGCAGGGTCCTCTTCGCGTCGTATCTTAAAAAAAATCTGTCGTGTCGCGCTCGCTTGTCGTTCGAGTATCGATGTTTGCTGCAAATCTTTACTGCAAATTGGGAAATGTTTGTTCTTTCCGCAGCAACAGAGGACAGTATCGATATGATATGCGGTTTTTTAAGCCAGTGAGTGACGTATCCTACTATTTTTTGTTCCGGTATTTTTTTGTTACTGTGGGACTTTTATTCAGATAGTGGATGAGGTTCTAATAAGTTTGACTTTTATTCTGACAATGGATGAGATACCCATAAAATTTTGTAACAAAATCGAAATTATGTGACGTCTACTAACTCGTACTAGATGAGCGTGATGATCAAAGGCATAAACTCTTTCAATAGTTGAGGATGCATTTCCAGCAGTGAGATAATGATATGTATACGTATATCTAATACAGGATTAGTATCATTATTATTAATAATACCAAGTGTTGCTCGCGGCTTTACTTGCGTGAAAAGTCTTTCCGTCACAAATGTCTCTAATACACTGCACGATACCAGCGCCATCTATTCAAAAATCAGATTATATATTTCTATCATTTCCTATGAGACCAAGTTACCAGCAAAATAATAGCATTTGTGTTAATGCAGAGCATGGTCTACTCATGAGCCAAATTTCATTCAAATCCGTTCAATTGTTTTTACATTTACTTCTTCAAACATTTTACAAACTTTTGCATTTATAATATTCTTAATAAGCAACTTAAGATAATTAGACGGCACATGTACGACCTCGTGTCTCTTTACATAGCTAAATAAATTGACAATAATTTCGTATCTATCTACATATTTTATTCCTTAGTTATGTTTACGGATGTTGACAACGTTACGTAATTCCATCCAATATTACTAAAATAACTTTATGTTACTGCAATAAAAGCCATTCTATGTTTACCTTCTGAGTGAATTTTGAATAGTTAATGCCCGTCTATTTTTGCAACAGTTTGCTTGTCTCGTTACCTTCTCTACAATACTAGGATGATGCAGCGACATCTGTCAAACTAATAGAAGTTTTTTCTGTTCTAAAGATAGCTGAATTTATGATTTTTCAAAAAATATCTCACAAATGTTTACAATGTTTCTTAGAGATTAACATAAAGACCGTTATTATTAATAGATTTGTAGGAAAAGCACAAAGTCAGAATAGCCCTGAATTAATATATATGTTTTGTCTGTAAACTAATAGTGATACGTTGTGTTTGTAAAATAATTAAGGTTCCATTTTAAATGGCATTTAACAAACCCATATTTCACCAGCTGGAGTGATAACATCTTTGGTTACCCCTGAGAATGGAAAAAGGCATGTGTAAATAAGAATTTCACAAGAGAGGTAGCGTAAGCAAACGCTAGCAAAACAATAATAAAAATGTCGCGTAATTTCTATTAATTATTGACTAGATCTGTTTACAGCTTCCCTTCAGCTGTCGTTTACATTAATTCTTTATTTATACAGCATTCCGCCGGCAGCTCCGTCTACGTATAAAATTCTAACCAAAGTTTTAAATTGGAAATGTCTTAAAATTACGATAACATTTTCCGAAATGCGATTTTAATGAAACAAAGTCTATATTATACTCTGGCCATCAGTGGCAACTAAAAATCTCTTTGGTAGTTTCGAAAATGTGCGCTAATAGTCAGAAAATCAGAAAAGAATTCTAAAAATTGTTGATTTATGTTCAATTATTCTCCTTTAGTCACCTGCTTTCTTTTTTATTAATTTCTTTTGGTTAAACACACCGTCTATTGTTTTATAATACTTATTGTTGTTGAGGGCGTGCGGGAGATAGATGACCGAGTTTAATAGCTCACCGATTTGTGCTTCACATCGGGTGACTTTGATCGTTTCAGACAGTCGTATTCAAGTTTGTTATATTTGGTTATTTTCTATTGGAACGGTTTCGCATTAGTTCACTGACTTCATAAAATATTTTATTTATACTTTACTTAAGTACTTTTTAGGGTTATATTAACAACTGGTTGTCTTTCGCACGCACAAACCCGATTGGGTAGGTACCACCATAATGTCCATTTT
>NW_023593381.1:0-2345 GCF_014839805.1 Manduca sexta
CATACTTGTAGGCAACTTCCGTATATTTGAATACTGAATAATCTAAGGCTCTATTAATTCATTGGTCTTATCTTATATAATAAGTATAAAAAAAGTTAAGCATTTCATTCTCACTTACTAGTAACGAAAGGTGCACTTATCAATATGTAACCAAGGTCGATATTAATGAACTGTCAGTCTGTTCTAATATCGCTTATCTAATGTTCATTGCAGTTATGTAGTCCTGGTACGTGTTAATAATTGTAATGACCTTTGGAGTTCTGTGAAGGTGATATTTGGGCTTCACGTGTTCATTTACAGAGATGTTGGCGCACTAAAAGAGTATTGGAATGCGGCATATTTAAATTCCTTTACAAAACTTTAGATATAAGACAACAGTGGCGAAGGAAAACAGTTTTCAAAAGGGAACTGGACGCTATAAGTACTGTTAATATGCATAAATGTAGTTTGCAAATCGTTTCAATAATAATTAGATTTTACATTTACGAAACGGAAGCGGGCAGGGGTTATATGAACCTTTCGTCACTATAAGACAAATAGCTATGAGAAATAAAAAAAACGTTTCAACTTCAAGTATAAATTTCTATTCGCCGTGCCCATGCTTGTTATCACCTTATTCTTCACACTTTCACTGGAAATAGTGACGTCACCCAAAAATTCGGAACTACCCAAAAAGTGCATATCTATACTATTATATAAAGCTGAAGAGTTTGTTTGTTTGTTTGTTTGTTTGAACGCGCTAATCTCAGGAACTACCAGTCCAAATTGAAAAATTCTTTTTGCGTTGGATAGCCCTTTGTTCGTGGAGTGCTATAGGCTATATATCATCACGCTATACCCAATAGGAGCGGAGCAGTAATGGCTAATCTCAGGAACTACCGGTCCAAACTGAAAATTCTTTTTGTGTTGGATAGCCCTTTGTTCGTGGAGTGCTATAGGCTATATATCATCACGCTATGACTAATAGGAGCGGAGCAGTAATGGCTAATCTCAGGAACTACCGGTTCAAACTGAAAAATTCTTTTTGCGTTGGATAGCTTTTATTAGTGTAGTGCTATAGGCTATATATCATCACGCTATGACCAATAGGAGCGGAGCAGTAATGGCAAATCTCAGGAACCACCGGTTCAAACCGAAAAAATTATTTTCGTGTTGGTTAGTTCTTTGTTCGTGGAGTGCTATAGGCTATATATCATCACGCTATGACCAATAGGAGCGGAGCAGTAATGGCTAATCTCAGGAACTATCAGATCGAACTGAAAAAAATATTTTTGTGTTGGATAGCACTTTGTTCCTGGAGTGCTATAGGCTATATATCATCACGCTATGACTAATAGGAGCGGAGCAGTAATGGCTAATCTCAGGAACTACCGGTTAAAACTGAAAAATATTTTTGTGTTGGATAGCCCTTTGTTCCTGGAGTGCTATAGGCTATATATCATCACGCTATGACCAATAGGAGCGGAGCAGTAATGAAACATGTTGCAAAACCGGGGAAAAATTATTAGTTTTGAGAGCTTCCGTTGCGTGCGCTGCGTAAACGGTTAAAGTTATGCAACAATGATGTATGACGGGATTGTTCCTCTTAAAAAGTTCTAAAAAATATATTATAAAACAAAGTCCCCCGCTGCATCTGTCTGCCTGAACGTGTTAAACTCAAAAACTACCCAACGTATTAAGATGAAATTTGGTATGGAGACAGTTTGAGAGGCTGCCGGGGAAACTACTACTTTTATAACGGAAAACTTTAGCCTAAAACTTTATAACGCGGGCGGAGCCGCGGCAAAAGCTAGTCTAGTATAAAAAGAATGAAAAATGTAGAACACCCGCTTAAGAAAACTCGTATAATACGCCACAGTAAAAAAATATCGTAAATCTATCGAGTAAATAATTTGCCAACAACTGTCTTAAATCTAGTGTAAATACTGAAACAACAGCCCCAGACAAGCTCGATTGACGTGCGATATAGAAGTTGCCCAGACTTACCATTGAACGCGTGGGAATAAATAAATTGTATGAACTTGCATGTAAATATAGACGAATAAACTGTGAATTTGGGTTACGAGTTACAAGTTATGCGTGGTATATTTATGTATTTTTATAGTTGAACGAGTGAGGTAACTTATCCCTGATGTATAAAAACACAACTACGAGAATACTGATGCGCTGCTGGTCTATTATGAAATTATTAGAAATTAGGAAAGGGAGACCATTTTTTGTATAGCAGTCTTTTGAGTACCAGTGGCATATGCATTATCAAATGCCTACGCTTTATATTCCGGATAGTTTTTAAAATCAGTCCGGTGCTGAGGTCATCTAGTAAATTATGTTACACGTTTAGAGGG
>NW_023593382.1:0-19214 GCF_014839805.1 Manduca sexta
TAAAGGGCTTATGTTAAAGTTCACCATACAAAAGCCCTTGCCAACAAGACTTGTAAGAAATACAATTTAACTTCCTCCAGAACACAGAATGTTTCATTTGAAAACGTTTCCTGTAGGATTGTAACAAATTGAATCTCACGCCCGCTCAATCCTTTATTTCATAGCGTTCCCTTAATGCAAAGAAAAGATTATTAATCGAAAATTTTCCATCTTAGTTGAAATGTTTGGAATGAGTTATTTTGATTTATCAAAATATTGTTTCTTGACTTATATAATTTGTTATTGCTTTGTTAACCGGGTTTCGTAAATTTGTATACGAAATTCTATTATAAAATAGACCTCCGTTACATGATAATGTAATAACAAAATCTTGATGAAAATGTATTTTATCAGAGCTATATAATTATATTTCGTTTTTGTGGAAGGATTTTAGCCTCACTGGGCCCATAAAAATAGTCCTTCAGATCCTCAGATAAAGATTTCAAATTCGTTTTATTATAAATTCTAATTATGGCAATATTGGTATTCCTAAACTGTGCAAATAGACTATTAAACATTTTAATTTAAAATGGACAAATCAAATAACTAATTAAAAATCACTTAATCGTACAAAGCAACACCGAAACCCGAATTCCTCAACGCAAATAACTGAATACCGTCGGCATGTTATATTTCGCAATTCCCCACAACGGCCAAACTACGTAATAATATTGTGCTCGGGCTCGCATTCGGGGCAGAATCATCGATAGTCATTATCGGAAAAGCGGGTTTAAGAGGCGTCCCGCTCCCGGTGGGACCTTTACGGAGGTCTCATCCGACGCGTTCGATAACTATGCTAATGTTATTTGCGCCAGTAGGTTTGAAAACGACGGCTTCCACTAACTCGGCATTCCCAAGAACATAGGGCTCCTAAAGGTAAGGTTTCAGAATGAAACATCTTACTTTACGACCCATAATACCCATATTGCGAAAAGATTTGCTATTCCCAAAACTTATGGCTGGTGAATTTCTTTGGCAATGGTGGATGGTGTTTGTTTAGGATATTTGTGATTACAACTTTACAATTAGGTCAACTGAAGTAAATTCGGGCCGAAGGGTCTTATCTTCGTTCATCTTTCCGTTGGTGATGGAAATCTCCTCAGGGACCACCTAAACAGCTTATATACGATCTTCTAAAGGATCTTGTGAGCCACTCGAGGATAGTCAATTACAGGCCCAATGCAGTTCCGTTCGAGGGATGGATTTTAAGCTCAGGTAATATCAAACCATTCATAGGTTTCTGACAAATTGTATTAGCAAAATTACGTCTCCTTGTATAGCATAATGCCTAACACCGAAATATGGTATTATATTCATTTTAAAATAAATTACCAAAATATTACGTAATTTAGTAAATTCATCCTGATAAAATAACTTTTAAATTCTATCTTCGACTGGGTGGCTGGTGCAGTATTGCGCGCACGGTACAACTTCTGCTTTGAGGTCTCAGGTTCGAATCCCGTGTCGGGCAAACCCTATTTGACGATTGAAATTAACAAATTATTAGGTTTATATGTTACATTAATATTTCTTGATTATGTAAAATTAGCAGAAGCTTTTATATTTATTTTATCTTTCGTAGCTAAAACCCGAGAGAAGCACTAGCGACTATAATACAACTAATAAGTGAAGACAAGTAACTCTATCCCAATACTCCCGGGTGGCCTCAATATTGGGTCGCACAAGGATATGTACCTAAGCCCACTCTGTTCTCTTGTATATGATCAATTCTTTCACGTAATGTTGCTAGTTCCCTCGGAATTACTAGTATTTTTCATCCCGCCGCCAATTCTACCTTGTAACATCGTATTCGTGTGTCAATATTGATTCTCTTATATTTCATCTCTTTAGTTACATAGGTTTTTCTGTTATATTATTACAATTCCGTAAGAATATTACTTAAGGTTAATTTTGTGGAAATGTTTATTTTTACGCACGATGTCGACGTGGTATGTTTTTAGATAATCAATTTATATTAACAGAGTTTCTTTACTGGATTCCTGTAAAAAGGTAATATGCAGAGTTCTTAGATTATAAAGAGCGGACATTGGGACGATTATCATACAAAAATGTTCCGCTCATGCGATGGTTACTTAATATACTGTGAAATAGCAAAACATAAATGTAAATATGCTTCATAATTTTTCCATATCATGATTTGCATGATTTTACTGGACATATTAGCATATTTCTTATACATACATATATTATGTTTGTATATATACTTAAGGCACTGTAACATCTAGGCACACGGACTATTCAAATTACACAGCGACATGTAACTAATTATTGGTAATAAGTTTTGAAGCAAATATTTAGCCCTGATATTCAGTCTATAACTAACTATACAGTTCAATGTCTTTGGTAATATGTGATTAAGTTCTATGTGGCTCGATGCTCTCGCTGCCTATTTTCGCTTTTAAAATGAATTATCTATAAACAAATCACTGTGGGTCGTTTGGGCAGCGGCGCAATTAGCACCCTACATCTCATATCCAATGGATATAGTGCGATAACCTACCCCATTGTAAGGGGATGAGTCGACCATAATATCAAATACACAAGATTCAAATTTCTATACTTAGATGAGGTTTTAATAGAAAACATTAAATTAATTATTGACTTACCTGGGAACAAATCCTACGAACACATGACCACCAGTATAAGACATGAAAATGGTCATACAACATGACCAGAAAAATAAAATACCTCGTGGTAAAATGACATGGTTGTCAATGTCAATGCTTGTCTGGTAGAGATCGCCTCGAGCGATAAGACCGCCATTTGTACCACCTATGTTTTAATAATTTCCACCGTCAGTATACAAATTTGTCTTGTTTCTTATTTTTACAGTATATAATAAAGTTTTAAATAAATAAATAATAAAATAGTCTTGTACTGATAACGTTAACTTAAAATAAAAGCTCCCAAGTAGGTTTTTTACTTTCCTGGCCAAGCTATACACAGTTACATCATCAAATTCAGCTGATCTAACAATATACATATAGAGTTGTTACTAGATGCTGCGTAAACAGAATATCGCAATATGACATGCAGGTGACAGCAACGGTTGGGCAGGGCCCTTATTCTGTATGATAGTGTAAACGCATAACGCGGCCGTGTCATGTTATCTTCGAGAAATGTGTGTGGAATGGTATTCTGTAAGCCAAATTTCTATAGTACTAAACATGATGGATTGTGTTACGTGCTTGTTACGCACTGTCAAAATAACGTGCGGGATAGAGAATAAGGCCCCTGAATCGCTCATGCTGCGTGCGGCTTTGTCTAAGGTAATTGTAATTCTACACATTGTTATGCAACGGCTCTCAATATTTTATATTATGTTCAATAAGATTTTATCAATTACGGGACTGAAAACTTGTCCCGTTGTGGTCTGCGATATCCATATACAAGGTATTCTTACATTGCATCATTAAATAAAACCGCATATTCGTCTTTATCTTTGGTAATATTTTGCGACAAATCGTCCATGAATAACAAATGTTTTCGCCAAAAACCCCGGTTTTATTTTGCTGATTTCTTTAATTTAAATGTAAAGTACACTTTCAAAGATAAGTAATTGAAATTTAATGAGGTTTAGTAGATGCATACTGGGGTAACATGTCTTGGACAGGACAACATACACTGGGTTTTGTTTTCAATTGTCAGGTGGTTTAATATCTTGGGCAAGTAAAAAACAGAAGACTGTTGCACTGTCGAGTACAGAGTCAGAATATATTTGGATATCAGAATGTTGTAAGAAAGTTATATATTTAAAAGACCAACACAAATAAATTGTATTATATCTGGTTTATAATGATGATCAAAGTGCCCAAAATTGTTAACTTATCCCGCCTTTCGCAACAGAACCAAACATGTGGATATACGTTATCATTTTTGTAAAGAGTATATATCGCTAAAAGTGTTGTTAATGTTAAATATATGCCAATAGCGGATATGCCGACTTATTCGTTGACAAAAAGTCTAAACAATGTTAAACACCATAAGTTGCTATGTCTAATTGGCATACATAATGTATCTTAGTTTATTAATGTTTGTTGTTATCTTAGTATGTAGGGGTGTTGCAAATATCAAAATAATTAATTTGTAACACCTTAATATGTGATAATTGTAATTGTTTTTTTTTTTTATCTGGCCACACTGAATAAATGAATGCTTTCTCAAAATCTCCTCTCAAACCAAGCTAACATGTTATATTTTAGGACGACTACGAATCGTTTTGTATTTTAAGCAAAAGGTCCGACCTGTTGAAAAACATATTGTCAATAATTATCTTCCAGTACATTATGTATTAATATTTGTGCTTACATACTCACTTTGTACTCGTTTATTAAGTATGTTCGTGTAGTATACTGTTATACATTATTTATAGTATCTTTTTTGTTTCGTTATTTTATTATATAATTATTTATTATGTACCTACCTATAATATTTCATCTCTGCATCGCCCAAAGTTGATAGAGAATGCCTTTAGCATTAACCCCGCCTTTAAACATAGTTGTATAAAAAGTGTGTAAATAAAATAAACTATAATATGTAATTTTAGTAACAAAATAAGTTTGCATATTCCCAGAATTTTCATTTAAACTTAAACAATACTAAACTTAAACTTACAGGGAGTATTTAGGATAATTGAGAAACTCAGGCATGTGACGAGTGACGTCACATTATTAGTGTCAGCGGATGTACTTAGTTCAGGCAGTTTCATCGACATGGCAAATGTAATATGTATATATAATTGACATGCTAATGTGTAATGAAACGGCAAAAATAGATTATTATTATAATTGACTACGATATAGTAAGGTTTTTATTTTCCTGGTCAGGTTAAAACTCTAAAATAGTTATGATTTTTCTAATCTTAATTTTTGGTATTAAGAGCTACCTAATCAAGTACTTAATACATTATAGTTATTTAAGTTTATTTGTGCAGTTCAACAATTTATGCATTACTCCTAAGAAACCTCCAAATATTATTCGTATTTATTTTACGGAGGTGCAGCGGAACATAGATTGAAACCTACTACTTATGTGTAAATAGTAAAGAGCTATTTCCTCCAAAATACCTTGGGAACCCGCATACTGTTACAATTAATCGTATGTACAATGAGACCTCCCATACAATTATATTTGCATAGTTCCTTGCTGTAATTGGTTACACTAAGCTTAACCCAACAGGAATGCATTATTCTATCTATACTATTACATAAAGCCGAAGAGTTTGCTTGAACGCGATAATCTCAGAAGATTCTGGTTCGAATTGAAAAAAATGTTTTAGTATTGGTTAGCCCGTTGATCGAACACGGTTATATACCATTTATTTTGCATAAACGATTTTTTTTCTTTTTGATAACTGTCGTTGCATGCGCACCGTAACCGATTAAAGTTACGCAACAATCATGACGGAATTGTTCCTCTAAAAAAGTTCTGAAAAATATAATATTATAAAACATATCCTCCGCTCTACCTGTCTGAACGCAATAAACTTAAAATATGGGGTCGGCACCAGACAATTATTTTCGCTCATGTTAGAAAAATTATTTTGCTTAGTGTAGACAATCAGCGCCGTTTGTCTGTCGCCGAGTCCGTCCGACTTTCCAAGGGAGGCAATCTTGAGCAAATCGTATTAAACAACCCCATGTAAAATTGTCTTGTCTGAGAATCGAATCTGGGCCTATAAAACTAGAGCAAAATAATTTAAAATTAAATTTAAATTAGACTATTACAGTTTTATGCAAAATTATCAAAATATACATTACTAGGTTTGGCCTGAAGGTCCACTCGCGTGAAAAATTTTTCGAGATAAATATTTTCCCTGGATAAAATAGCCCTAATAAACAATCTTCCATCTTCAATCTTCAATTTTCTAAAAAGCGGCGATAGCCTAGTTGGGTGTGGAACGGTCTGCCAAGACGAATGTCCGCAGGTTCAAATCCTAAGGGCACACACCTCTGACTTATTTAAAATCATGTGTGTATTCTTTGTGAATTTATCGTTCGCTTTAACGGTGAAGGAAAACATCGTGAGGAAACCTGCACATCTGAGAAGTTCTCTATAGGAATTTCGAAGGTGTGTGAAATCTACTAATCCGCACTAGGCCAGCGTGGTGGACTAAGGCCTAATCCCTCTCAGTAGTAGAGGAGGCCCGTGCTCAGCAGTGGGCAAGTATATAATACAGGGCTGATATTATTATTATTATTATTAAACAATCTTCCAACTTACTATTACTGAAAAAAAAAATCAAAATCGGTTGAGCAGTTTCTGCGATTTGCGCGTTCTAAAAAACATATGTAGATGACATTATATTAGTATAGATTACATTATTTATATCACGAATGTTATGATAACTCTATTTAAAAATACTTAATTTGACGTTTGTGTCTGTGCCTATAAATAAATTATGCAATTTCCTATTATTATTCCTATTATACACTAATCAACCTTTCAAACAACACAAAAGCGAAATAATAAAACTATTAGCCAGTAGCATTGTGCGGAATAATAAAAGGTCAACACATCTGTACCGTTCATGTTCCACGTACGAAGCACTATTCAGAAGATCGAAAAAGTTTTCCAATACCACAGACTCGCTGATGACAGAAAATACTCGGCCGCGGAGACCTGTGTATGATTCTGAGCGAAACTCGTCGACTTTTATTGCAGTCACCTCTTCTGAGCTCATGGAGTGCAATAAACCCGGCTACCGGTAATTGTCTTAGTTTTCTGAACTAATGTTGCTGGAATGAAGATATTGCGTGATGTTATCGAATCGATTTCGAAGTTTATATACTGTCTGGTGTTTTATTCGATTTTCAGAATAAAAGAAATATAATTATTTGGGACAAAATATTATGTATTTTCTCGTAAGAATTAGGACCTAAATGTGTTGTATTAAGTTATTTAAATACATATGGTATATATAAAGTCATTTACAATTAAAAATCAACAAAAAAAATTACCATATTATGCATTAAATAAGAAAATTGTAAGAGATATTACATTCATAACAGGCAAACCTTTAGACAGCCTTTTTATGAGATTAAGTTTGATATTTCAAATGGATATTTGGAACTCTTCCAGGTTTCAGAAAATAATAATGCGGCTGTGTAGTTTGATGTCAATCGCTACGTGCATTATAAGCATTTTATTTATTTACAAGATGTTGCTTGCGGCTGTCCACCATATATTATTTCCAGATAAAATTCCATGATACGTTTTAATTCTAGACATGAGCTATCTGTATATTTTGTACAAGTATGAAAACTCCACTGAACTTCATGGTAAACGGTGTGGGGTCCAAAGTATCGATTGAAGAGAGATAATTATAAGTCCCTCACCAGTCGGCACACTTGTACCGGCCTGCTTGAAACCGCACATAAACAGAGTGATCCCGGAACGCGATACATGGGCTGCTATGGCAAGTTTGGCCAATTTCATACAAATCCGTTTGGAGTTTTCTACGTTTGCTATTATGAGACCAATTATCAAAAGTCTGACGTAAAATGTGTCTTCACAGTGGCTCAATTAAATGACCATGAGGCCATCCGCGTTTCGGTTATTGTAATTTTACTTAGCGAAAATAAAATATTGGCAGTTAATAGATATAAATGCAAAAATAATCCTGTATAATTCTTGTCTTTCATATAAGTTACAATATACATTCAATATTTTACAATTGTCAAATATCGAATTCTAATAAATATAATTTAACTAGGTATTATAAGTTTCATATAATATGTTAGCTTTGGTATAGTCAAAGTTCTTGTCTATTCATTATTTTCCAATAATTTTGAATATAAACCATTTTATTACGCGTTTTGCATAACCGAAGGTACTTATGTGGTGAATGTGTTAATAAACAAACAAAACAAATAATCGTAATATTTCGGAATTGTATATTTTGGAATTCTTAAAATCAATATAAATATTATTGGAACGCTTGTTGTAAAGAAACGATTAATTACCAGCATAATAAAATTTGTAAATAAATGTTGTAAAATTAATTATTTTTAAATAATTTGCTAATATTATTAATGAATCATACAAAGATTTCCATGATCTCAATGAAAAACTCCAAAATGCCGTTTTATATATTTTCTCAACAATCAATATACTTTTGATGCAAAGATAGTTTTTTTATCTCTAATCATAGAAATAAAAACAACAGAAACCCATCAATAAAACGTAGAAAACACAAGAGTTATATAAAAACAATGAAAAGTCCAGTGAATGCTCAATCTTCGCTACTATTTCACGAAATAAAAACTTCGATGATTAAAAATTGTATGACCGGAACAAAGAAGCGAAGTGAAAAGCATACTTCAGTGGGGTTAGATTACTCGTTAAGGTGAGTCCGATATAGATTATTCGGTCATCGTGCCATGAAATGACAACACTATTGAGTTTCCTTCTATATTTTATCTTACAATGATAGATATTGGGTATAGTTTTGTGATGATTAAATTGGATTAAGTCAGCCAAACAATTACAATACTATCTTGGTTGTTAAACACACACAAACTTATACATCCAAACTGATAGTTTAATCACGCTATCATTTCCAGTCTGTGGCCTCCAAACTTATAATAACTGGCTTAAAAATTGCAGGAAACTTTCATAAAGATAGAACTTGAACATCTTGCCTCGCAGTGACGTTAAAAACGGGCTACGAAATGAGGAGTGCAGAGTTGAATTCCCACGAGAATATTAGTGTTTAGTTTAGAGTTCAGAAATGGATTAGACCGGAGCGGTCTAGGTTTGTGGGGAGTGGAAGAGACTGCTGGCACAAAGTATGCAAGTTCGAAATTAGCAAGGCGCGCCTATTACTTCGAAGTTACGGATGTATTCACTGTTAATAATTATTATTAATGCTTTCTTTGAAGGGGACAGTAAACTTCATGAGATCAAAAATCTCTATAGTAATTAGAAGTTAGTTAAATCTCGTATACTCAGTATATATACAGTCATTCCTAAATGAAATAAACGCGTCCACTTACTAGCAGTCGTAAAGGAAAAAGAATACAAAATTTAACGAGATTTACAGCTTAAGTATCCAATTAATAAACCAACAAGGCCTTCGTTTATGGACTCAGAATCGAACTAGTTCAAAGAGCCGTGCCGTTGGTCCAAATACGATAACAATATAAGCATTATCGCATTATGATACAGTCTGATAGGGTGTTTAGGTAAATTGTATTATATTAATGCTGTCCCTCTCTCACGCTCGCCGTCTCGCTTGTACCCTCTCTGTCGCACTACAAAGAAGATTCCAGACATTATTCAGTAATCCCTAATATTCAATGTACCTGTATTTACTGGAGCATGTAAGCTGCGAACTGAACATGTACCTTGTGGGATGAAGGTTCTAATTAATTTCTATACTTGCGTCTGAGACAGCGATAAAAATGTTTGAAAACCTTTTTACAAATACTAAGAAAATAAAATATACTTTTGTTTAGATTAAAATAATTTGCTATTCTATGAAGTCTCTATATGCATTATCGTATCGCAAGACTGATATAAGCTTGTCAATGAGTGCATGTAGCTTCTGCCTACCTTATTTTTATAAAAAACAGACAATTCATTTTTTTATATCAATTGTAGTACAATCATATTATCCCTATGTATCAATGGCGAAGGATGGAATTTTTCAAAAGGTAACCTGAGGGCAAAAAAAAACTGTAGTTAATATATCGCGACTAATTAAACAGAAAACAAAAACTAACGCAAACGTAAATAAACTTAAAAGGGAAGCCGGTAGGAATCAAATTGAATGGACGCTTCGCCACTATGTGTATAACTTACAATGAATTAACGGGCCATATAAGACAGAAACAAGAAACTATTACAATTTACAATACAAAATTTCCTCAAACATACCCAATGCACTAACATAAACAGCCCAATCGTGGCTCCCGAGGGCTCAACAAAGTAGTGTTGTGCTTGTGAAGCAAAACCTCTCAGCCCTTTGTATTCATGACGTCACCACGGGATAAGCCTTCCCAAAACGTGCCCCTGCACATCTGTATCGGGTCACATAAAGAAGTTTTGGCTCGTCGACCAATCTGGGATATACCAATCTACTGGAAAACGATTCTGGCTAGTACTTATGGACACTGTACGTTGTTTGAGTTGAGGCTTTTCTAGAAATAAGGTTTTAGAAAATTAGTACTTAATAATAATAAAAAAAAAATTGCACCTTATTTTTAAATCCTCAAATGTTTCCAATGTTAAAAACTGTTTAGATAAAATTCAATGATATTTTTTATTAAACATATTTTTTTACTCTTAGCGTTTTTTGTTCCTCTATGACTGAAAACTAAATGTGTCATCGGCTATTTATATTTTTTTAAATTTTCTGATCTATTTATAATAAATTAGTTGATGTAGATTTGAAAATATCGATGCGTACCTATTCGCGTTGGCCGTCTGCTACCGTTCCTGCCTCTATTTTTACATGAGTGACATAATTTATAGTTCGTAGCAGGCACCAATCAATAGCTTATACGAGTAGTAACAGTGTACGAAGATACCAGGGTATTACAATATTTGTTCATATTTAACAAACATTTGTGTTTTAAACTAATCATTTAGAAAATGACGAATGGCACAACTTGCGGACGACAAGCTTATAAAGGGCTGCCACTCTGTACTGCCGGGGAAATGAGACGTCTCAATCAGCTCTTAGTTCGTTTCCTATGAGAGTGATTTCCAATTTTAAAATAAGAAACAAATAACTAAGATTAATCTTAGTTTTTTTTTTATTTTAAAATTTAAAAAACTAAGATTAATCTTAGTTTTTTTAATTTCTTGTTTTTATATCCATCTCATGGTTGTCTGGAGGACATTGCCTAGGGCGATAAGACCGCTATTTGTACATATGCTTTATTATATATATTTATACATATTACAATGTTGTGTACATCTTTAATTGGTACATGTATTAGTTATTAAGCCTGTGTAAAGTGTATTAGACTGTTAAATATATGTACTGTTGATGTTCCTATTATAGTAAATAAATAAATAAATAAATAAATGCCTTTTGTCTCTATTTTCTTATTTGTACTATTTATTCTGTTTGGTACAGCAAAAAGTATAAATAAAAAAAAAATTAAAAAATCTTTTTTTATATCTCTATTTTATTAATATTAGGTACCAACCGCAACTGCGAATTCGTGTGCGTAGATTTAGAGATATGTGGGCTCACTTATATTAGGCATCTCTCCCCCGACAAACCGCTCTTTAACACAAAAACACGAGACGCGTAGTGGCGCTCTACAATTTAAAAAATATCAGTCATTATTCTCTTAGTCGATTTTGATGAAATAAACACAAATGTTAATCAAAATATATAGCTATCTTTTTCATTAGTTGTGTTCTGAATTTAATGACTGGCTTTTGCTTGATGCATTTGTTGAGGTTTGCATAGCCAAATACAAAGCCTTTTTAATAATGTTATGTAAACTGGCCGTGTAACAGTATGTATCTTTTGAATTATTGTATTTGGAATGAAATAACAATGTACTGTTACTAAGCAATGTGTGCTAGTCTAATACGGTTGTCAAATGTGTTCACTCTATTGAAAATATAAGTTCCTATTCGACGGAAAACCTGGTTTACTTTCCACACTTACTCTGCAAGGGCGACTCGAAGCCCAACAATGGTTATGGGCCCAGTTCACCCAGAAAACCAGTAACTAGGGAGTGAAAATTTTGTCTGACATTTCTAGTGTCATACGAATTATTCAAGTAAAATAAAATGAATAATGTCTCGGCAATCCGCATCGAGCCCTTAAACAAGGACAATTATGAGAGTTGGCGAATTCAGGCTGAAGCTATTTTGATAAAGAGTGACGGATGGAAATTCGTAAGCGGTAAGCTAACAAAGCCCACTGGTGAGGCTGACTTATTAAAATGGGAGGTCGAAGACGCAAGAGCGAAGGCAGACATCATTCTTGCAATAAGCGCATCAGAATTGCGACATATTCGAGGTTGCAATACTTCCAGAAGTATGGTTACGACTGGAGTCGGTTTATGCGTCGCGTGGTCCTGCCAAAAAGGCGACACTACTAAAAAGACTCTTAACTCATAAGATGAGTGAGTCGGGAGATATCCGAGAAGAAATGGGCAAATTTTTTGATGCAGTAGATAAACTAGATGGTATGGATGTCAAAATCCATGACGATTTGTTGGCTATTATTTTATTATATAGTTTACCAGCAAGTTTCGATAGTTTTCGCTGTGCGATTGAGACTAGAGATGAGCTGCCAAAGTCCGAGATACTCAAAGTCAAGATTCTAGAGGAATATGAATGTAGAAGTACTAATCATCAGATACAGGACAGCGTTATGTATACTCAAAGGAATAAAAGAAGTGTAAAAGTCTGTTAAGCCGACCACAAGTGGCAAATCGAATGAAAGGAGTAACATAACAAATACGTCTATAAAATATAAAACAAAGGAAAATGAAAGGAGAGTATTGTGCTGTTATCGTTGTAATCGTCCAGGGCATAAAGCTTCGGAATGTCAATCAAAACCACAACATTTTAGTTATAATGTAGATGAGGAACTAACATCTTTAAATGTTTCAGATTTAGATGAATGTAATGTTGTTGATTCTCAAAAGCAGCGATGGGTATTGGACTCTGGTTGCACGTCCCATTTATGCAATGATGTACACAAATTTGGTGGTAACTTACTAGAAAGCAGAGGTAAATTGAAGCTAGCTACTAACATGAGCGCAGAAGTCCGAGGTAAGGGCGTAGTTAGACTATCGGCATTAAGTGACAATTCCGTAGGCACAATCGAGTTTAAGGACACACTCTATGTTCCGGATTTAAGAACCAATTTGGTTTCTGTAGCCAAAATTACTGATAATGGTTACGATGTCAAATTCACTCGCGACTTAGCGTGGGTAATTGATAAAAATGGTCAAAAGTTAAGTTGACGGCATATCGTCAGGGTAACTTATATTGTCTTGAAGAATTTGAAGCTGCTAATGCCATAATTGAGCGCAATGTAAATCTACAATCTTGGCATAAACGTTTGGGACATCTGAATGGAAAGGATGTTGTCAAACTATTAGGAAAATTAGGTGAAAATGTGAATGTAAACGACATTAGCATGATACGTGACTGCGGGATTTGTGCTAAAGGAAAAATGTCTGCATTACCATTTGGTGAATCTAATGGTCCATGCAATGAAAAATTGCGAATCGTTTACTCTGACATTGTAGGCCCAATGAGATGTGAATCAAAGACGGGTGGTAAATATTTTATAACTTTTATCGACGATGGTACCCCGCTGGTTGCGAGATATATATTCTGAAATCTAAAAATAAAGCTCTAGATGCATTCAAACTGTACAAGAGTTATGTTGAAAATTTAACAGGATCGAAGATTAAATATTTTCAATCCGATAACGGCGGTGAATACTGTAACGCCGAATTTGAAGAGTTTCTGCAATCAGAAGGGATCATGAGGAGATTAACTGTAGCTCGGACACCACAGCAAAATGGAGTTGCTGAAAGGTTGAACCGAACGCTGGTCGAGATGGCTAGATGCATGCTTCTGGATTGCAAGTTACCTATGAGCTTTTGGGCTGAAGCCGTAGATACAGCATGTTACATAAGGAACCGTTGCCCCACTAGGAGTTTATGTGGCGAAATCCCTTATGAAAAATGGTTCAACAAACCAGTCAAAATTCATTATCTACGAAAGTTTGGTGCAAAAGTATATGTACTTGATAAGAATCCAAGTAAGGATAAGTTCGCTGCTCGCGGAATATTAGGAATGTTTGTAGGGTATCCTAGAACATCAAAAGGATTTAGGGTGTGGATACCGGAACAGAGAAAGTTCATGATTTCTAGAGATATAAAATTCTATGAGACTGAAGAAATTGAAAATGAAATGCTACAAGACGGATCAAATATCACTGTTAAGGAAGGATTGTACCTACAAAGTTTACTCAACGAATTGGGGCTTGAAAGGTATGCGTCCATATCCCTTAATGCCGATAGTAGATCTGCGATTTTCCTGGCCCAAGATCCTGTGTTTCATGCTAGGAGCAAACACATCGATATTAAATATCATTTTGTTAGGAGGGTTCTAAAAGATAATAAAAGTATAAGTTTGGGACATGTAGCCACTACCGATATGATAGCAGATGTATTAACAAAACCGCTGCCTAGCATTAAACATTATAAATGTATAGACGGTATAGGTCTTAAATCTTGTTAAGATTTTTATACTTGCAGGATTTATTTATTTGTTTCATTTAATTTTAATTGAAGACTTTGTATTTGAGGGCGTGTTGAGGTTTGCATAGCCAAATACAAAGCCTTTTAATAATGTTATGTAAACTGGCCGTGTAACAGTATGTATCTTTTGAATTATTGTATTTGGAATGAAATAACAATGTACTGTTACTAAGCAATGTGTGCTAGTCTAATACGGTTGTCAAATGTGTTCACTCTATTGAAAATATAAGTTCCTATTCGACGGAAAACCTGGTTTACTTTCCACACTTACTCTGCAAGGGCGACTCGAAGCCCAACAGCATTTACAAAAGAACAAACTGACAGTGACAAAAATAAAAAAAAATAATAGTTCACGTCGAATTGATAACCTCCTCCTTTTTTTTGAAGTCGGTTAAAAAACAAAATGACTTTTTACTTTCCATTACTTATTACTGGCGTCTCCGATATTTTACTGAAAATTCTTAATCACTAAATTATATTATAGAAAAGAATTGAAAATATTAAACAATAACCTTCATTAATTTTTTTTTTTAATTAGAACGCATTAGGAAATTATTATGTACTCATTTCTTTCTTCACTAGTTAACTAGTCCTATAAATTAAATTATAGGGAATTCGTATAGTGGATAATGTGGACAGTGTATTTATTATTATTAAATTTAATATTATGCGAATAATATGTCGTTCTACCGTCGCTACATCGTCTCTAAAATCTACAGACGTACAATGCATATAAAACAGTTCTCATAAAAAAAGGTATGATATCGGCTCACCGAATTTTTATACAATTCCGCCGTTCCTGGGAAGTTCGATTAACAATTTCGTTTCACATGGGTAAACGCACTCACTCCCCGATCGGAGATAATGTCACAAACGGGACTAATCGCGCGGAGCAACCCTTTTACGGACCATTGTAGTGCTATTGTATCAAAATGAGGTTTTTTGTAAAGCTACCTGTAAAATAAATGAAATGCATTTTCCTTTAAAATATTTTGTGAGTATATTAGCAAATGGGAAGATTGGATAAAAAAAAAATAAAAAGTAATGTCCAGGGGAAGCAGTCAAGGAAATTTTTCGTGCATTATCCATCTGTATGGAGAATTAATAAGAATAGAGGGCATTTATTTAGTGAAATAAAGTAATAATGCTGTGCGACGATAGCCTAGTTGGGTGTGGATCGGATTACCGAGACAAATGTTCGCAGGTTCAAAACCCAAGGGCACACCCTTTGACTTTTAAAGTTATGTAAGTATTCTATGTCATCATTTGTGAATTATCGCTTGCTTCAATGGTGAAGGGAAACAAAGTGAGAAAACCTGCACAGCAATGAATAGTTCTTTATAATAATTTTGAAATTATGTGAAGTCTGCCAATCCGCACAAGGCCAGCGTGGCGATCCAAGGCATAATTCCTCTCAGTAGTAGAGGAGCCTCAAAGTCCAACAATGGGGTGAGTACATAATAGAGGCATGATAGTATGTAGATTATTTTATACGTAATAGAAAATCATATGAAAAAGAACTTCGTCTGTAAAATTTGCATTACAATTTGTAAAAAATTTGGACAGTTATCTATTCATATTTAAAATATTGTTGTGAGTAAAAGTGCGGGTATGGTGGGGTTATCGCGCTATCTCTTACGCTCGTAACGCTTTAGCCGGTGATACTCAGTGATGTCACAGTTTGTTATTACTATTCTTTAACAGCAACTCCTTTTACTAAATATCAAAGCGTAATTTTTTTTTTTACCTGGATTATAAAAAATCGTTTTCCGTTAAATTTTAATGACATACAATTTCATAAATGTATTAAAAAAAGTAGTCATCTACTCTAAAATAATCTATTTATGTCTCTGTTCTACATACGTAACATCTTGCATGCCTATATCTATATACTCATGTTCTTTTACACAGAATATCTTATCTTAGCCTTTTGTGGTCTAAATCTCAGTTCATCTCTGAACACCATCCCTGTTCTACATCATGCTGCTAATGTGAAACCACAACATCAATCTCAGATTCAGAACAGTCTAGAAATTTCTAACTATGGCACATTCGTGGAACAAAGGTTTGTTTACAGTTAAGGAAGCCACGGGCAGTGACGGGACAAAAAATTATCGATGATTATTTTTTATGTATTTTAAGTATCCTCTAGACTTTTACTGCCACTATTATACTTCATTACACACTGAAATTATTCCATTCGTATAAGTAAATAACTAATAATAATCATCACAAGATGGCGGAAGCATCTCGATAACTTCACACGTTTATAGAAAATCCCAAAACCGTCAACGATACGAGAATAATACAATCAATCACATTCCCACAATCACTTGAAAGCTTCGCGACAACGTTGTTCAGTTAAGTAGCAAAATTGACTGAAGGTATACTTGAGTTGTTTTTATTAACATTACACAATGATTTCTTATGTTTACGCGAATGATAGATATTACACATTTATATATTATAAAGCTATAGAGTTTGTTTGCTTGTTTGAACGCGCTAATGTCAAGAACTAATACGCCTAGTTTAGATTTTTTTTTCAGAAATAAGAAGTTACATTACTTCTGAGAGTTATAGGCTAGTTTTTTTATACCGGAATAACTTTTTTCACGCGAGCGAGAAATTCAATTTATATAAGTTTATTTTTATAGAAAATTATTTGATGTTATTTATTTTAAATATTATTTGATGTTATTGGTGTTAGGTCTCTCATGTGAGAGTCCACCTGGGTAGGTACCACCGCATTGTCTATTTCTGCCGCCAAGCAACAATGTGTAGTCACTGTTGTGTTTCGGTTAGAAGGACATTGTAGCCATTGTAACTACTTATAAGGCTTAACATCTCATGTCTTAGGATGGCGAGCGCAGTGGAATACAAAACAATACTTTGTAATTCAAGGTGTTCGATGGTATTTTTATAGTTTATGGACGGTCGTATCGCTTACTATCAGGCGAACAGCTAGCCGCCGAATCAGCTGAGCACAAACTCTTAAATGACATCTTAACCTTGGTTTATTAAGTACTTCAATACATTAAATGTGTACTTGAGATTAAATTAAAGAAATTAATTCTTTAATACTGTCCCTAGTCTCGATTACTGGTCTCAGCATAAGAAACCCTACAATTTATTTTGTGTCTCAATATGGAATACAATTCCCCACAAGACTTGTTGCAATATGTTAAACGATGTGCTGTCTGAATTGTGAATCAAGTCCCGGAAAACCCATAAACCAAGGTCATGCTTCTACTGACATCAATAAGGAATGCCTTTACTTACGTGTTCTATACTATTTTTATGTATTACTAATATTATAAATGCGAAAGTTTGTGAGGATAGACGTATGTTTGTTCCTCTTTTACAAAAAATCTACGGAACGGATTTGAATAAAACTTTCAAGTAATATTGGTTATACATCATAATAAAACATAGGCTACACTTTATAATGATTTTTTGTATTTTGGTCATAATATAACGATACATATCAAATAAGTCGGAAAACTCCTTCACGCGGGCAGAGCCGTGAGTAAAGCTAGTATTATATAAGCAACGTCCACATTGTTTACAATGTCAACAGAATCCAGTACATGCACCGTGTTTGTTCGAAACGCGTCGGATCGTGAACAGCAACACAGCTTTCCAAGACTATTGGATCGGCACCGATACAAGAATTATACAATTAATCATGTCCACACAATCTTGGGGATATTTCGCTGTAATTTTGTATATTAATATATAGTTGTAGCCTAGTTAATGCTGAGGGCCTAGGTCGATAGGGTATATTATATCGATAAGTACTAAATAACATTGGTCGGATTGACGCGGGGGCGGGAACATCCCATACAAACGTTCATCTACCAATTGACTCGCGTTTCAACAACTTATAAATTTAAAAATAATTAAAAAAAAGCGTAATTTGTTTTACAGTATTTTACTTTATAACATATTTAACTAACTATTAGTCAGGTTGACATGTTTTTGTGTATTAAGAGTATTTGATTGAATGATTTCTTATGTAAATAAAATTAAATATTATAGTAACACTTTTGAAGCATGTTGTAGGCGCATACAAAATTCATCCCTTGCATATCTTTCCAATCTAACATTTAATAATCTCATTTCATCAGCCTACAAATGCCCACTGCTAAACATAGGCCTCTCCTAGAGCGCACCATGTTGCTCGGTCCTGCGCTCTCCTCATCTAGCGTCCACCGGCGATCCTGCGAATGTCGCCGGATATAATAATACCGGTTCTGTATTATACACTACCCACTAGTGGGCACAGCCCTTCTCTATTACTAAGAGGATTTTATACCTTAGTCCACCACGTTGGCTTAAGCGGGTTTATCAGACTTCACATACCTTTGATAATCTTTAGTAGCTTAGATATACAGGTTTCCTCACGATGTTTTCCTGCGCCATTAAAGCAAGCGATTATTCATAAAGGTCAGAGGAGCGTGCCCTTGAATTTAAACCTACGGTCCTTCGCCTCGGCGGTCTCACTCCCAACTAGACTATTACTACTCATAGTCATTTATAATAATAAATAATAATATCAGCCCTGTATTATAAAATATCCCACTGTTGGGCTCCGGCCTCCTCTACTACTGAGAGGGATTGGGCGCTTAGTCCACCACGCTGGCCTAGTGCGGGTTGGTAGACTTCACACACCCTCGAAAATTCCCAATAGAGATTTTCCAGGTATGCAGGTTTCCTCACGATGTTTTCTTTCAACGTTAAAGCAAGCGTTAATTCACAAAGAATACACACATCATTTTTTAGAAAAGTCAGAGGTTTGTGCCCTTAGGATTTGAACCTGCGGACATTGGTCTCGGCAGTCCGTTCCACAACCAACTAGGCTATCGCGCACTTAGTCATTTATAGTCTATTATAAATTAA
>NW_023593383.1:0-23688 GCF_014839805.1 Manduca sexta
AACAAGAATAGTTTGGCGTAATCGTGCAACTTACGCGGGACAACTGCCACGCCGAGATCTCCGGTTTACCCCGAGACCAACAAAGTCATATTGGGTTTTTCTTAATATCACATCCCGCACCTGGAACAACAGGCTTAACCTCTATTACAGAGCCGATAAAATGTTTGTTAGACCTCTGCCCCAAACCGTTGAGAAGGGAAGTCATGATGCATTATTATAACATGACATTGTAACGTTCGCAGAGCATAGAACAACGTATCGTAGAGGAATACAGGCGCGTGAACAACGACACCGCGTACCAGCAGCAGAGGCGGCGCGTCAACTACCTAGACCGCAAACTCACGCACATCAAGCGGATGGTGTACCAATACGATCAGTTGGTGAGTTGACTGTTTAATGAGGACTGCGATGACAGATTGAGGATCTGTTTCATAACTTTTGAGTACATGATACTCGTCATGACTGGCTCAATATTACAAAGTTCTATGTAATATTTTTTGCACAAATTTAATTATAATATAAATCAAAAAATCCTATCCGTCAGTAAAAATTTAATTTGAACCATGAGTTACGGTCTTCTCCAATTTTTACCAGAATGAAATTTCTGCTCTATTTTTTCAACATAAGTAAAAATTATGATAGCACCTTGTAATAGTGAGCCAGGGTAATGTTTAAGCCGATCATATAGTTACATCTAATCTATGCTCCCAAATAATAAAATGAGTACTATCTATAGTAGTTGTTGAATATAACAAATGTCAACTTCATTGTTGGAAAATATTCTGCTGATGGTAAGATTTATTTTGTATCCGCCCGGATAGTGACCACCCTACACAAGGTGTAAAACCCGCTATAGCGACCCATGTAAATGTTTTGAATTCCGGGACCAGCCTGTCTTTATTCAGTCAACAGGGCACATAATATCTCTTTAGTCGACACTATCTGGACCTTTTTGCACTTACCATCAGGTGTAATGGGGACGCTATGCCATGTTAGTATAAAAAAAAATATTCACATAATTACTTACCCAGTCTACACATCGTTTTGGTCTGTCCAAAGGAATACCCAATATTAATGGGAATCAGGGTATTAATATTACATAACATTTTTTATATCTATTCCTTTTGATATTTCTTAATGCTAATAACAGTGCTGAAATTAAATTTGACTTTTGTCAAATAAATAATGCTTATATATTTTGCTAGGACATATCGGATGCAGAAGAATAGATTTATTCAAAATATCCAAAAAATGTTACCAAGCGGAATCGTTTAATCTTTATTATTTGAATTTCAAGTCTGTTACACGTTTAAAGGACTATGGGGACCTACCAGTAAGTTGCTGTCGAAATATGTCGAATATAATGTCATAGTTGACAGCACGATTGTTATTTTGTAATAGTGTTTTTGTACAAATTAGTTTGATTTAGTATTAGTTTGATATTAGTATGTATTTATGAAATACAAATTGAAATTACGGAATACAATTCATACATTATATACTTAATATATTTTTTATTGTGATTTTTAAGTAAACATAATTTACAAACCAAATTAAAGATAAAAAAGGAATACATTTTTATTTGAAAAATAATTAATGAGAGCCTTTATCTACTAAACAAACAATATACTTTTGTCTTTCATTTACAATGGTGGTCACATGTTGAAGTCACGTGTTAAAGAAAAACGTGCCTTTACTTTTCATAGTATTACTATGCAAATGATTAATAAACACAATTAAAAATAGAATTAACATTGTATTTAATTTTTATACTCACGTTGTTACGTTTTTGTTGTAGTTTTTTTTTGTAGTTAGCGAGAACACACGTTTTACATATTCATGCCGATCATGTGCCGTACAGAATCAAAAATGAGTACATTTCGTCAAGGTTTTAAAGTTTTGTGAACATTGTTTTGATACTTAACGTCACGTGTGTGTTTACGAATGTATAAAACACGTAATTGCATGATTATTCAAAGTTTATAATATGTAATTTTTTTCATATTTTTAAAAATGAACATTCTGTAGCGTTTGATATTTTATTTGTGTGTAAGTTGTTATAATAGATTTATTAATTGTATTGTATATGCTTCTTTAGAAATTACGGTAAATTTGAAACTGTTATTATAGAGTCTTTTTATACACATATTTTAAGCGGTTACTATCCCTACACTGACTTTATAATTGCAATTAGGTCTGACCAAACCACAAATTCTATTCTTTTTTCCTCATAGCCGTAACAAATGTCTCCTAAACCAAATAGACCTCCAGACTTGTACCTTTAACTGGTGTAGTTGTATTAGGTGCGCGGTATGACTTGAGCTCTAAGGTCTTGGGTTCGAATCCCTTATCGAGCAAAGGTATTGGGTTTTTCTTCTGAGTATCGTCCCCGGAGTCTGAGATTTATGCCTGTTTTGACCATAGGCTCACCCCCTATAACGTCATGGAGTGAGACACATAGGACGAAGTGTCACCTCTGCCTACCCTTGCGGGGATGTTGTGCGATGTGTGTCGTGTGCGGAGTGTATGTGTATAAGGTGTGGTGTGTCCGCAGCGCAACCTGAAGCCGGAGCGCGTGGCGGCGGCGAGCACGACGCAGGCGTACTGACACGCGGGCCGCTCGCCGCCCGCCCGCAGCCTGTAGAGCACCACGCCGGACACATGCATCGACACAATATGATGGACGATTTACATACTTACCAACGTAAGCTCTATAGTTTTTATACGAGTCAGTGTCTCCCGTTGAGTGACAGATGTTGATCGATTTTTTATACGGACGTAATTAGGCCTTTGGAAGTAGTCTTCGATGGTTCTGTCAAAGCCGCGCTGACTGTTATTGTTACATGGATGCGGAATGTGGCCGAACGTTCTGTTCGACATTCTGTGCGAAGTGCGCGCCGTTCCGAATAACTTATGTGCATTATGGTGATATAAATGTTCTAAAATATATTTGTAATCGTAACGCTGTGAAGTTAACGCTACTTATTATTCGGGGCGGTGACGTAGATACTTTGTTTAGTTGGAAAGAACGTTCCGCAAACATAATATTATATGTACTAAAAGCCGGTTCGCGGGTTGTGTTGACGTGTGCGTTGTAAATTGTTATAAAATAAATAATTTATTATTGAATGCGGAAACGTGATGTCGCGCGTTGTTTACATGCGCGGATGTTTTCGCTGTTTCTTGCTACGTCACGTGTGGGTGACATTGTTGCGCCGGCGCGGCACGTCGCTGCGGAGCCGGAAGCGTCGGATGTTAATGAACTTCAAAATATTACCCTCTAGACACGCGATGCACACAGGGCGGCCTGCCAACTTGGCTTCTCACAACTAGATTGTACATCATGGTTAAGGTGATTGTTCTGTATTAGTCATTCAAATAGATAAGAGAATAAATTATGTTACATAGATTGTCTATATTAAGTTATATTGTTCTTCCATTAATTTTAACAATGATCCTTAACCATACGATATGTGACCACGCGCGTGTATCGCCATTCCGGACATGAGAACCCATACTGGTTAAAAATATTTTTCACTGTTGATTATATTGATGAATATATTGTGTATTGTATTCGCCTGTTTCTACCTTGTACTTGTTTCTTTCTGTTGTACAATATCATTAATTCATATCTATACAAATGGTGTTTGAATGAACCAATTTTATATGAAAGAAGCAAGACAGGTGTTATAGTTGTACTTCGCTATCGGGCTGATTGAGTCGCGCTGACCGATAAGGAGTCATGTGACCCTCGGCCGGTGTACTGTACGCAGTACATTGTACACGCAGTCGACGCTCGATAGTGGAGTTTCGAGTTTAATGTCATTGTTTGTCATTGCCATCGGACGCCGTTACATCACCGTCTCGGCAGTCGGTGACAATGACGAACGAACGTTACACTATAGATCAATATTCTATATTTCTTATCGAAACTTTAATTAGTCCGGTTGTTTTATCATGTAAATAGTATATTATGTATATTGAAAAGAAAAAGTTATCAAGTATATAATAGTCCAATAGTAGATACATATATGTTCGTCCACATTATATTCCATTCGAAAATTATTGCCGTCTAATGTTATCGTTGTCCAATGAATTTTCGCTTATACTGTTTGCTGAATTATTTTTACTACTTCTCTTATTGCAAGATCTGCGTGTAAATATCCGTGCCGTTTCAATGAAAGGTGAACTTCTACAATTCTAAGAAGTCAATTCGTATGACTGTTGGTCTTCGTACAAACAATTATATTGCCCTTTTTATAATATTTAATCCGATATCGTCCTTTCGCTTCTAAAAATCCATCCATTTTTTAATGTTGGACGTTCATTTTATTTTGTCTTGCCCAGCTTGCATGTTGTATATAGTAGTATCATATAAAAAAAAGATATATCATGTTCTTGTTAAATTTTGTTATGGGTAGTATATGTTCAGGTTTATTTTTCGAAATATTATTTATTAGCTTTGATTAGTGTTGCGTCGTCGTCGAGTGATGATTTTGTATATACCGCGGGGCTTTAAAACGTTGTCATCGTCACAAAGACAAATGCAATGTGGTGGAATTAACGCGTGTTTGTTTTGTAATTCGGCCACGATACAACATTATTCTGGGCACAAGCGGTCGACGTATTTGCCAAAATCGTGAAACGTATAATTGATTTGAATTTGCCAAATAAAACGTTTTTTGATATGTTAGCAACAACCGGCCAGTGTTAAACATCCATTAGAAATAAGATATTACTCTGGTCCTTTTCGGAAAACCCTCCAGATCACAATAAAATTCTTAGTAATTTTAGTATACTTGGGCCAGTGGACAGCTTGATTATTGAAACGTTAAAGCGAGGCTTTAAAACTATGGAGCGTAAAGATCTAAATTCCAAATATAAAGCTGGCCTGATCTTTTGAAAAGCCGTCTTACATAATATTTTGTCCTGAGAGTAACGTCCATATTTGAAAATGATTTAGCGTTAAGTAATTCTGATTTTAATTATTAAAAATGCAGTCCTTTTTTCCATCCCACGATTAACTTGGAACATGATTTGTTGTGAACAAATAGCGGCGAAGGCGTCCCGATACTTCATTATCGTAATTATTTCACCTGATATATATAAAAATGAACTTATTTGTTATTAAATGCGTACATTGTAGTGTAACGAGTACATTTTTGCGTAGGTTTACAAACTTTGTCGAGGGTTGATGTTACTTCAGTTAATTTTTGTCAATTAATGTGCCAACGTGTGGCGCTGCTATTTGGTTTGTTTTATTGTAATTGTCAATTGTTTTATGTATATACAGAAAGCATTTTTTCATTAGTATTGTCAAGTTATTTGGTCAATTCACACATAAGTGCCCTTTTGTTGCTCACGGAAATAGTT
Source organism: Manduca sexta (assembly GCF_014839805.1). Lineage (NCBI taxonomy): Eukaryota > Metazoa > Arthropoda > Insecta > Lepidoptera > Sphingidae > Manduca > Manduca sexta. Next base: position 5,374 of record NW_023593383.1, read on the forward strand.
TTTGTGTTACTATTTTAGCTTTTTACTCATTATAATGCTCAATATTATGGTCATGATATTAGATGATTAAAATTTCTCTTTGGGTTTTAATTTATTTCTCTTATTTATTAACTTAAATTATCATTATTTATCAGACCAGTCGCCCGAACAGTTCCATCTGTTATAGATTTTTTTTTGTAAGTTACTTGTATCTATTTTTACTAAAACTCGATTGTTTTGATAGTTGTTGTGAACATTGTAACTTAATTCTGAAATCGATACACATCGCAATGAAATCACCGTATGAGGCTAGAATACTTAATTTACTTGTATAAATATAATGACGTACCAATAACAGATGTCGTGAACTGTGCGATTGAAATTCCTTTCGGGATATGAGTTTTTCGTGCAGGAAAAAAATTGAGTACGTTAAATGTGATGTGGTATAAAATTTGTGCAAGGAACAAAAGAGCACTGTTGAACAATGAATTTAATGTACTTAGGTAATATTATACTCAAGTTGCCCATTTATGTACGCTGCTATTTACATATTTAGAATAAAATTCCTGCATTAGAAATTCATCTTACAGTAAATTATTGTTGGTATTTTTACCACCCCCACTCACGTGCTTACACCTAAGTTTCGGTTAACAAATATGAAATTCAATTTGATACGAACATACAATTGAAAATGTTATTGTTACCAGTAGTTTAAGCACTTGTTTACATATTAATAATACGTAGTGACGAATTAAATTTACGTATTATCATTATTGTTTTCTCGTGAGATGATGATCATTTCTTGTGTTGAATATTTTTCGGGGTTGTTGATTATTAAAGTGGATATTGTGAAAGATGCATTCCATTTGTCGAAACCGTTGATTTAGCACTGTTCATCGATGCACCCTGTTACGTGGATAGTGTATAAATATAAAAATAATATATTTTTACATACAGTGATTGACAGTAACCGTAGGCCGTAAGCTGTGGGCCTGTAGCGAGTGCGGAGGACCTCCGCCGCAGAGACCATTACAAATGTAACATAACTGTATATCGTAAATCAAACAAATTCTAATATACTGTCACAAAAGGGAGTAATAAAAATGACAAATGTTGCTCGATTGTTACCGATTAAGTTATTAGAAAAGTTGGATAGAAATGTTTGTATTTTGTCATGTTTATACAAATGAAAATATCTCAAGGATATATCATAGTCCATTGTACAGAGTAGACGATATTTAGTAATCTAGTGAGGACACGTTTTTTCTTAAATCCTAGTTAGTGATATATTAGGAATACTAATTCCCAAACATGTATCGTTCTTTGCGGCATGACAAATCCGCCACAATAGTTGGTTTCAGCATTACACTTGCTTCCGACCATAGCAGTAATGCGTTTACCGAACGTCACTCAGATTGTGTTAACCCCGTTGCAATCATAACAATGAATTTGGCCTATTTTTTGTTTTAATCACGTTTGTCGAGTGGCATTTTGTCATGTGCAAATTTAACATATTATATTACTTAACATAGCTGATATTATAGCGGCTTAAGGCGGGCGTTACGTACATGATGATCCTTACCTTACTTTAATTTTAGGTGTAGATGTTTGAGTTTGCGTATTCTGATCAAATACTATTGTAAATTTGCTGTACAGTTAACGAACAGGCCGCCGCCGCGAGTCCGGGCTCGACGTCCATCTCGCAAGACTGTCGATTCACCGAACAATTTGAATAATATGTATTGTGTCGATGTAAATAGAGTACGAATTAGACATTTAGGCACGCTAAGGGATGTAATGTTAGTGTTTTATTTTGGATCGTTTGCTTTATAAATTGTATATGTGGGGAAGTGTTTGCGGACGGACGCGGGCGGGCGCGGTGGCGCCATCTAACGATGCTGCGATATTCCTTGTGCCCCTCGAAATATCAGTGCATTATATATGAGTCAAGATGTATAGACGATGTGATGATGTGATGATGTGATGATGCGGTAGTGTTATTGTGTATAGGATGCGTTAAACCAGCTCGAGGTCGGGCGGACGAGAGACCGACACTCTGCCAGCCGGTTCGAGCGAACGACGACTAGCCATGAATCCCCGACATCGGCTCACGTTAATTAGCTTTTAAATATTTCATCAAAATATAAAATACACAAAAAAAAATGGATATAAATTTTCGACCAAGTACTGGTTGTTTTTAAATTATTAAAATGTAAAAAAAAATTAGAGTATAAACAAAATATAGGTACAATTTATGAATTATACTTTTCTTTTCGGCATTTCATGTACAGTGGAAGGGACCCAGATTTTTGCTACTATGAAATCACTTGTGTAGTAGACTGCGCGTGTGTTCTCGGTAAGGACATCCGCGTTTACATTAATTGTTAAGCATTCTTACACAACGTCGAATGATTCTTTGTATTTTGTGATTTCTTTTGCTCATGTCCTCTTCCATTGCTTTTTTGTTTGTCATCTGTCTAAGTGTATAATATGATTTCGTTAAGGCAGGGTAATGCAGAATGTGAAGAGGTACTTTTTTAATTTGATGATGATTTGTTTGAATGTTTTAAATTGAGTTGATTTTATCCATGCAATGGAATTTGTATTGTTACGAAAAGAGCCAGAGTTTGTTGTTTTCTTTTTTGTAATTAAGTCAATTTGAATTTGGGTTTATAACGAGGCAGCAGATTAGTTTTAACTGTCAAGTTACCACAGACGCAATAGTCAGATGTAGGCTCTCTCTTTGGCGTCCCCTCGGGGCGAGGTCGTGCAGCGCGCGGACGTTCAGTAGTCAGTATTAGAACTTGCAATAACATGAGCTGAAGAGAGGTTGTGAGAGTATCGTTATAAAAGGTACCTATTCAAAATCTGGATAAACAGACTAACTCATACGACAGAACTGATAGTGATGCTGCAATGTGCATTTATGCCATCTTCACGTTTATTTGAATTATGGGATCAGTGCCAAACTTTCTCCTTCTTGTTTAGCTCAAAATGATGCAATTGTTAGCATGCTTGAGAAACAGCTAAGTAATTGTTTAGTTAGTCTGCCATTTTGTGAATATTTTGTTTTGATAGTAATATGTAAATCTTTTATAATATATTTGTTTACAATAAATAAATGACAACATTATAAATAAATGAAATTGTATTTTCCATTTAAACTGATGAAAAAAATATAAAAAGAATAATATGCAATGATTTATGGAGTTTTATTTGTCCTAACTCGAAAGGCTTTTCTAACCCAAGGTGTGGACCAAAACCCTAATACAATAACAATTACCTAATACCTGAATACGAATGCTAAGTACGTGATCTTTCAAACGCCTTGAGCATTCGTTATACATAAATTTACGGTGCATAAATGACCAATTGTGCGCCGTAAAATAATGCATATTGAATCTTCAACAAATGTAATGTCGTACCTTAATATTAGATAGTGATGTGCCAACTCGGGATAAACGCAACTCGGGCTAACTCGAGTTGAAATTCACGTAACACGAGTTCAACTCGAGTTAACTGGGTAAAATGAAACTGAGTAATGATTCGTTTTGGGTTATTTTTACAAATGTAGTGACTCACCAGGTGAATTTAAATAAAAAAGGAATTTATTTATTCATCGTGTATTTATGTTTTATGTATTTAAGATTAAATCTTTGTAACATAAATAAAGTAAGTATTTAAACTCGAATTAAAGAGAATTCAACTCGAGTTTACTCGATCTAAACCCAACTCGAGTTAACACATCTCTAATATTAGAAGTGCCACTTTTGATTCGTAGTTTCTTTATCGAACATTCTGGCAACCTTTTGTAAATCGCAAGAATATAGCAAGATGTCTGGGATTATATATCATTGGGGCTGACAAAATGATAGACGCTTTTCAAGATTTTTCAGGCAAGAGATTTTTTTTAAAGTAGATCAACATAGGTAGGTAGGACCTTTATAGCTTTTTATACAAATGCGGCGATAGCCTAGTTGAGAATGGAACATACGGCCGAGATAAAAAGTGCCCAGGTTCAAAACACAAGGGCATGCAGCCACGACTTTTCTAAAGATAGGTGTGTTTTTTATTATTTATCGCTTGCTTTAACAGTAAAGAAAAACATCTTGAAAGAACCTACATACCTGAGTTCTCTATAGGAATTTAGAGGATATGTGAAGTCTGCCGATTGCCACTTGTCCACCGTAGTAGTCTAAAGAGTCATTAATCTTAGGTCTACGGCCTAATCCCTCTCAGTCGTAGAGGAAGCCCTTGCTCAGCAGTAGAAAATTATATAATACGGGGCTGATATTATTATTATTTATATAAACTCAAATCTGCCCCCACGCTGAACGTTACTGTTGCCAGAGTATTGCCTTGTAATACCCAAAAATTGAGTTAAGAAACCCCAGAAATATTGTATTTTCGAGATAATATAATCAACTACAACAGTAAAAGAGCATAAAGAAACAAAATATTACACTAGTAATACTGTGTTTCCTCGCTGCATCGGTTTTTATACCCCCAAAAATGTCCCTAAATTTCCCCCTATATGAATATATCCCCCAAAATTGGAGGTGAATCTCCCTCAATGCTAATTCGTATTGAGCAAATGGCTGGCTACTTCTTTACCGCAAACATAGAAATTTAACGGTTTACTTTTTGTTTATTTTACCATACATGTGACTTAGTGATTCGGGTCTATTCTGGGCTCTAGCGTAAATATCAGCCTCCGGGAATATTTTTTTTCCAATACCCAAGGATTTGTTACTACATTACTAAATTCTAGAATTTGGGCGGAAGCATTCATTTTTCAGAATTCACCTACAGAATTCAGAATCGACAGAGAAACGCAAATACTTATAGCGGCACATCTATATACTTACACTTAGTGGTTTTAGTCCATATTATAATATTATTACAATTTTCTTTGGTCGTATATGTGCGCAGCTTAGAGGAGGTAGTAAGGTGCGTAGCATGCAAAAATGCGCAGCACATTACCTCGCTATGTCGACACAATCCTTAAAATAAATAATGTTGATAGACAAAAATATGGACGTTTTTGTACATTATAAACATAGACTTGAAAATCTCATTCGAAAACTGAGTAAAGCGGAATTATTTGTACATTATCTATGGCGTTAACATTACTAGGGATGAAACGATACTACTAAGGGTCGATACGTTTACTTCATATCATATCGGTCGTAATTTGATATACTCGTAGATCAGACTTGATATCAAATAGATAATAGCTACCCTATTGATATCGGTATATTTATTGAGGTATGCAATACTACATTAGTAATACATAGTACACATAAATAAGTACTAATATGATGTTTCTTGATATTCAAATAAAGACAAATAATTTCTAAAAAAAAGGATTTTGATAGGTTCTAAAATAATTTAATTTCTTAGTGGTACAAATCAATTAGTTTAACTAATTCTTTGCAGTGATTGTCGCATCAATAAAAGCTCTCATAGAGAGTACCATGTATAGAGTTATCGAAAGTGCATAACATGAAATGCATCTCTTTGAATAACGTTAGAAAGACAGCTTTATACAGTTATAATATTTTTGGAAAACTTTACATTAACTACTTTGGAATCAGTTCCAAAGATTATAACTAATATAACTTAGTATCGAAATAGTAATATATTTCTATTGTTACATCCCTATTCTCTAGTCGGCGCGTCGTCCGATTCCTATCATCTGCAAGGCGCATACGACAAATCGCAATCTTCAGTCTTCAATGATAATATTGGTATAAATACGATGTATTTTAACTGTGATACGAAACAAAGTTCTTTGAGTACGTTTTAAGTAAAGTTAGTGGATAAATATTATATTTACAACATGATACATTTTAAAGACAATAAGAATAAATCGGCACTGAGTACAAGATGGGCTCAAATGTCAAAGCAAGAACAAATTATCGAGAAAAAAAAGATGGAGATCCAGGCAAAATTGGAAGCTCAAAAACAGGCGGCTGCACTCGCGGCTCAAGCTAAACTTGCGAAGTAAGTATAATCAGTAAAAGTTATATCACATAAACTTTCTAATGGCGGTAGGACCTCGCACGTTGCGTTTATTTTGTTAATTAGTAGGGCTGCATAAGATTTAAAATGTTTTTATAGTGATTCCGAACCTTTTCATGCTCTGCTGAACGTTTTCCGACTTTAAGCCGTGATTTATAGACGTGTCGAGTACAGACGAACAGTCACGAATAGAGCTTATTTGGGTGTATTGACTCATAATTCATAGTACTATTTATTCGCCAAGAGTCTGAATGAGGCATATAGGGTGACATGAGAGGCAGGGAGCCAGTATTGTAATTCAAACCCCTGCACTATACATACTTGCCAAAAAATCGAGATTCTAATAATTACCATTGTCAAAATGGTTTGCATTGGTTGCATACCTTCAATAGGGTGCACTGAAATTATATAAAGCATAGTATATTTGTAAATTTTAAATTGCTTTAATAAAACCAATTAAGTAATGTCTGTTTATTAAACATGCTGTAAAACTAGGCATTGATTAGTAAGAAAACTTGCAGAAGTTGACTACTGCAAGCAAAGTTACTATGTAAACTCTCAAAACATTTCTTCCAATTTAAAGCTTGCAGAATGTGTGGCATATGTAAAGGATTTTATATATTGTCACCAATGTAAATATGTCTTAAGTTTGTTGTAGATATACTGTAGAATGAATGTGAATCTGGTGTGGGTAGGAGATAGTAAATTAGCTGTCTGGCACTTGAGTTTTATCATTCAATCACAATATGTTGATAGTGGTGGGATACATACCCATATCCTTTTGGAATGGTGAAATTAGACATGGAGGCAGACTAACATGTTATCCTATTGCAGATTTTTTGAGTAGGGTTTTTTATAAATCAAATATTTGTTAAAACAAAAGTATGGTTGTTATCTTCCATCTACACCAGATTGACATAATTTCTCAAGTAAAACTACTACCAAGATTTGTGCAAAATTGTTGGGAGAATTTCCTAGTCTAGAGCCGCATCTGGTTAATATTTAGTATGTGCAGTATTAAAAAATCAGTTTTATAGTTTGCAACCTGCTATAAACATGCATAATATGTTGCAATATCAATGTAAATTCTTATATTTCATGTTCTTTTTTTCTAAAAATTTCTAGCCCAGCTCCTCAGGATGAGAAAGGGAATGCCAATATATTTTCCAATGATGGTAGTTTTATGAGTCAATACAAAGCCCTGCTTGAAAAACAAAAACAAGAAAACCAAGATAAAGAGGAAAAGGAAAAAGAAAAGCAAAAATCTGATGAAAAACAGAAAATTAAAGAGGAGAAACAACAAAATGATCACTATGATGATAGCCCTGGACCGAAAGAAGAACACAAAAAGTACAATGATAAAGGATCTAGGTAAATTAATTAACAGTTATTGGTAAACATGAAGTTTTATTTTTAACTAACTTTAAAAATAGGATTAGGTTCTCAATTCAACTGTATTATTATTTCTTTAATATTTGTTACCTCACAACAATTGACTGGGTGAACCAATTTTGATGATTCTTTTTTTATTTGAAATCTGGTGTCTCATTTCATTTCAATTAAAATTGCTAGTTATCATACATACATACAGTTCAGCTTGATAAATACATGTTCATGTATTTATCAAGCTGAACTATGTTACTATTTGTTATGCCAATCAGCAGCACTATGGCCATAATTAATATTTTTTTTGTTAACTTCACTCCAAATGATTATAATTCTTTCCTTTTGTTAATATATTAATAACTAGGTTTTAATAATATTTTGTTTATAGAGACAAACACCGACGATGGAGTGACAAGGGTCGCAGCCGAGCCCATAGCCCCTCAACACCTGTTGTTGAAGATAGAAAAAAATTTTCTGAAAACAAAACGCCCAATCACATTCCACCTCTAATGCAAATCCCTATCAAGCCACCCACTACACAATCTCCTGAATCTGATTACCAGTGGAGATCAGGACCTCATAATTCAGATGATGAATCAGATACAAATTCTTTACCGTCAAACTCAATAGGTCCTGGACCAATGCCACCAGGTTCAATGCATCCCGGTTTCATGGGTCCTGGTATGATGGGACCTGGACCAAATATGGGATCAGATCCTAATATGGTACCAAACTCTAATATGGGCACTGGTTTCAATATGGGTCCAGGACCGAATATGGGACCAGGGCCTAATATGGGTCCCGGACCTAGTATGGGACCAGGGCCTAGTATGGGACCCGGGCCTAGTATGGGACCCGGGCCTGGTATGGGACCCGGGCCTAATATGGGACATGGGCCGAATATGGGTATGGGCCCTGGTCCTCATATGGGGCCAGGTCCACATATTGGTCCTGGTCCAAATATGGGCTCTGGCCCCAATATGGGACCAAGACCAAATATGGGTCCGGGTCCTATGATGGGCCCTGGCGGTCCTAATATGCCCCCAATGCCCCCTAATGGTCCAATGCCTCCTTTCATGGGTGGACCTCCTAATTTTCCCATGCCACCTAATTTTATGGGTCCAAATGGTCCTGGAGGACCGTGCGGCCCTGGACCCATGCCACCAAATATGTGTGGTCCAAATATGTCAGGTCCTAGGCCAAATGGCCCTATGCCTCCATTCTTTGGTCCACCTTTCCCTAATCCAATGATGGGTCCTGGTGGACCACCAATGCCTCCTAATGCAGGCAATATGCCTTTCATGGGTCCACCCCACCTTTTGGGCCTAATGGCCCTCCAAACTTTGATAATGGCAATGGTCCACCCAGACCTTTCTTGCCACCTAATTCTATGCCACCCAATTCTAAAGCAAATCTAGAAAATCTAGGCAATAATTCACCATCTGATTCCATGAAACAAAAAGGTCTACCCGCTAACCCTAGCAATGCAAACAGTGGCTCTTCATCAAGCAATACATCTCAAGGTAAACATCAATTTATTACTAACTGTCACTAATGCGCCCTTTTATTACTTTGTTTAAAAAAAATACAAGGGCACATTAAACTATTAACACATTTAAATGTTCACACAATGTCTGATATTTACCGTGACATTTGAATAGTTTGGATTAAAGTAAATATGAGCGTGTTGAACATTTAAGTAAGAGCGCAGTTCGAACGTGGGTTCGGTACTGCAGGTGGCCGGGGGTTCTCGGCGCCGCTACTCGTGACAATATGTTGACCCGTGGTGTGCAGTTTTTCTCTCCAGATATGTTCCCGCCGTCAGTGCACCGAGCCGCCAGCGAAGTCGCCAGCAACGGTGACCACTGGGAAAATGTCCTGAAAGCAATACACTCACAAGATCAAAATTTGTGGTAATGCCACTGGTAGCCCGTAAATTGCTCCCCATCAGGATATGTGCTGTTTTCATTTTTATATTCAAATCAGTAAATTATTTGCTGGAATTGTGCCGTTTAGTATATTCAATTTGAGTATTTCGTTAGCACAAAGACGATAGCACACTTCCACCAATAATTTCAGGTTGCATAAAACCTAAAGAGCATCCTTTATGTTTTTTCTGATGACCAAAATATTTAATGTGCGGTGTTTTTGCAGGTTCCTACATAACACCAACTCGAATGAATATAAGGCGTTCAGGGAGTTAATTAATAAGATGAGAAGAGATGGTGTGGGTGAAAAGAAGCATGAAGTGAAACCGGAGGATAAATACGAGCCAGAGTTCAGTTTAGAGGATGACGATAGCTATGACAACAGACCTAGTTTTAAAGACGAAAGCAAGGACAGGTAATTTGAATGTTTACATAGTAAAATTCTTTAGAGATTTATGCATGTTATCACTACCTAAAATATATATTATCTTGAAGGTAGATTTGTTTCTAAATCTAAGGTATTAATAGAAACATGGCACGTTCATTGTTAATGCCTATTGTATTAATGAATTTGTGAAACATATACTGCACTCCCAATATACGTTGTAGATATTCATTATATCGTTTGCCTAAACATAAATCACTCACAATTCAAAGTTTTTTTAAAATGCTTATTATTATGTATGCAAGAATTTGAATAAGTATTCAATATGTAAACATACTTTTGATACATTAGACGGTTTGCGTATGGTTATCGAACTTTCTTACACTAATGAATGGTAATCCTTCCACATTATACGATTCATTTGTTTTTTATGTTTACGAATTGTATATTGCTTTAATTCGTTTATTTAGAGATTGCATAAGTATTTTTCGGTATTCGTAATTAATCAAGTCATGTCGGTTTCAAGCAATAGATATAAAATATAGACACGTTTGACTAGTATAAAAAGCGGTGATTAGCATTAAAATGTACCGCTCGAGTTCCTATCGAAGACAATTTTTTTTTAAATATATTGAGACAGTGACGTAATTCTGCTTGTTACTAAGTATGAAGTTTGATCGTCACTACAAATTTGCAAGCATGATGTAAAAATTTGCGTTGAAGGCCGTCGATGTTTTTACGATCGACCGCCTTCACCGCAACCAACTACAATGCCTTTTCGAGGTTCCAAATCCTGGCCAATCATAAGAGAAAAACCACACAATATGTTGTTTAACCACGAAACCGAATCTAGAACCATCATAGTCCATATATGTCGATAAACCAAGGAGGCTGGACCATAAAAAGAAAAAATAATTTATTACTATCAGTTTCAGTAGAGACGAGGATAGTAAACATTATCGCCGAGACGTCAAACGGGAGCAAGCCAGCTCGCAGAGTGATGAGGAACCGGAAGCCAAACGTGAACGGAAACGGAAGAAAAAAATCGCGCTGGAGCGATGATCCACCGGCGGCCGATATCAAGCCACCCGGGCTGATTACACCGTTGGCTGCCATCATTCCAGGTAACTCGGCATATCTGTATTGATTCAAGGTGAGAATAGTCTTCGCTTCGTTGTTAGTCGGGGATATCGGATAGTTCGATTTAATTTCGTATCACATTATAATGAAAACGTATTTTTTAGTTTAAAGACTATAGAAATTAGGTATAGGAAAACTATGAACTATTTTCTACGTCATTGAATATCAAAAGTATCATATACTGGTAAGTATAAAAGGAAAATGTGGAGTCACATATTTTTTTAAATATTGTTTCAAACTGCAATAATTTATTTCTCAGCCGAATTTATGATCGATTTGCTATGGACGTAAACTGTTACTTTCATTACTGATAATTCTGATGTTAAAACTTACAAATATTGACCGAATATTTATCTGCACTGACGACTGACTTCAGCATGGGGTGGATTTAAGACTGCTATAAAATAGAAATAGTCTTGAACTCTATGGTAAAGTGTAGTATAAATTCACTCGCTTTATACACTATGATAAATCTGTATGTAAATTGTCACTATATGGATTTTATTATGGAATCATAGCCAATTTGGCAAGTGATGTAGGCAGAAAATGAATCGAATAGATTGTTCTGCTTTCAAACGCCGCGCCGTTCGATTTTTTATGGACAATTTAACACTCATGGACAACCAGCCTAATTGCGTTTCATAGTACAGTTTGCAATATATTCATGTTTTGCAACACTATGTTGTGCTTATTATCGTTGCTTGTTTGCCAAGGAGAAAGCATTCCAGTTGAAGGTAAGGAAATAATATCAAAACGATCGTTCAGTCTATGGCAAAGGGAAGTTAAATGTCTGTAGCAAATTGGTTGTCAACCTCAAGTTAATAAACTATAATTTTAAATACACTTAATAATGTGTAAAGAGTTTAGGTGAATGAACTATGTATTAATGTGATCAAGCACCTTTGTATATGTCATATTATATGTGTATGTGTTTTGCACTTGCCTCGTATTAGCTAAATTAGTTATAATTTCGTTTGCTTGCTCGATATTTTAAATATTTTTTTACAAAAGGAAAATTATTCTAAATGTTTTAAGTTGCCTAATTTTATTAACATACATATTTATAGGCGCTAAGTTAGCAAAGATCGACGAAGAAGGACTAAAATTGACGAATGTGAATAAAAATAATCAAGCACTGATGCAGTATGCAATGACAAATTACGGAACAACAAATTTAAGTGCAGAGGATTGGAAGAAATGCGAAGACAACTTTAAACTTAACCTTCTGTATCAGGTACGTTATACGTGTTTAATTTGTTAACGTTTCAATGGGGTTGATTTTGGCCCAAGAACATGAAGATAGAAAACAACGCACTTTGTAAGTGATATCACTGTGTAATACACTAGTATATGTAAGTAGAAACGCTTCATGTGTAGTATGCATGGCGAAGATATCAGCATATTGCTTAAGTGACAGACACAGCTCAGCTCAACCCGACGCCTAATGCCAAAATATATCGTTTCGCCCTATCACTTGTCGAACTTTCACGTTCATAGTGTTATAGTCGGCAAACAACTTAAGCAAAATACCGCATCGTGCGTGTTTTTTTGTATGTATGTAGAGCGTAGCAGTGTACTCAAGATTTTATTGCTTTGAATGACGAGACGAGCTTGCCGTTCGCCTGATGGTAATCGATACAAACGCCCGTAAACAGTAGGAACACCATCCAACACCTTGAATTACACAATATTGTTTGATATTCCACTGCGCTCGCCATCTTGAGACATGATATGTTAAGTCTTATTATATCCAGTAGTTACACTGGCTACAATGTTCTTCAAACCGGAACACAACAATGACTACGCACTGCTAATTGGTGGCAGAAATAGACATTGCAGTGGTATCTACCCGGACGGACTCTCACATATGAGAGACCTACCACCAGTAAAGTTGTTTGTCGGCTATTATATTATGTAGTTATAGTATATTATGAAATATCTTTTGGCTTGCGTTGCGCTGTGTTTCGTTAGCGTACGCTCAGCTTTATATATTGTAATAAAGAATGGTAGACAGTGTGTTGGTAATAAACGGTGCAATTACTGCATTTAAATATTTTTTACAGCACACATTTGGCAGTCTAACCGCAGTCCATATGTGAAATAAATAATAATTATTTATGTATGTATTTACGTAATAACGATATATTAAAAAATATTTTTTAATTATAGGACATGTTAAAGAAACGTCAAGAGGTGGAACGTTTGGCGGCGGCGGGTAAATATAAATACGAATATGACAGCGACGAGGACACCAACGAAGGCACCTGGGAACATAAGTAAGATTATTCATAGTACAAAATTTATTACATTCAGAAATATACTGAGTTTTATAACTTAATCAAGATATGGAATTATTTCTCATCTTTATAAAGATAGATTTATAGATTCCTTAATCGCATGCATTGCTCTGAAAGTGAATTACTGTAATATTCGAATAGTTTTCAAAATGATTTTAATATTTAAAATCAAAATGGGCGTCAATTGACTCTCTTTGGAAATAAAATACAAATTATTGAATGTGCCACAACTTACAATATAAAAATTATTTAGGTTACGAGCAAAAGAAATGAGTGCGACGGAGAAATGGGCTGATGAACTGACAAAGCAGGCAGCGGGCAAACATCACATTGGAGACTTTCTGCCGCCTGAGGAGTTAAAGAAGTATGCAATTTTTTTAAATTACAACATATTTATTGGTCTATATTATATTTACAGGATTATGCGAGTTGTAAATCGAAAGGTTATGAGTTTCGTTTACCAATTACGAAACATGGGGTATGCTGCAGTTGCAAGTTGTTATGTCGCGTCGATCCCATTGTGGATTTTCTAAATTTTAAACATTTTGACAGCCTGCTGACATAATAGGTTTTGATAAATCACTTGTTAAAAGAAAGACCGCGTTTCGATTTTCGCCTCGTGAAAAAACAATTGTTCCGATCTGGGTGTTTGTGAGATCGTTTTTCTCATAGTTCTCAATACACAAGACACAAGATTTATATCCTAATGTGACGCCTACGTGTGACTGTTAGGCTTTATTTAATTTTGATTATTCCAAAACATGTCTGCACAATATCGGAAACTGGCGTATATCTCGTAAACCTAAATTATCAGACTTAAATTGATGATGTATACACGAAAATAAATCGATGGGTAAAAGGTGAAATGTCTTAAGCGACATTTTTTTCGAAATTTTTTAACTACGTTAAAAAAACATAGAAAAAAGAGCTGATTTTAAATATGTATGAAACTTAGTGTCCCAAAAAATTAACGCTTAAGTCTATTAGCCTTGCAACAGTCGAAATGTACTTACGCATTGATAAATAACGTGTCAATGATAAATCGTACATTACAGGTTCATGGAAAAGTATTCGGCGTTGAAAAATGGCAAAGAGCCAGACCTGAGTGACTACAAGGAATTCAAATTGAAAGAGGATAACGTGGGTACGTAATAATTAATCACTACCGATGTGTAAGTATGTGCAATGGTTCAAGAATTTTGGGGGAAATTGCGAACGTGTTTTTGTGGTAGTCGTGTAATATAATGTTCCCTCGAAAAAACACTCAATCCATGTTATAGAATTATTTTATAAAAATTTACCCATATTATATACGCATACGTGCACACGCTCGCACGCAAACGCAACGTGCATTGTCTAGTCCTATCAATCCTCATAAATCCGTTCTATACCACTGCATCTATATTTGTATTATTTTATACAATTACTATCAAATTACATTGATCACGTTTATTCAATCGCACCTATTTTATGCTATTCTTTATTAATTTTCTATGGTTTCAACTAACTTGAATTATGAAATTTGACAGACAATGTTGTTTATTATATGAATAATAAATGCCATTATTGTTGTAGGTTTTAAAATGCTGCAGAAACTCGGGTGGACGGAAGGCCAAGGCTTAGGCGCGGAGGGGTCGGGCATCGTCGAACCGATCAATAAGTAATGATTGTTTCCATTGAATATTCCATTAAACCGCGTCCTTGCTATATTCAAATAGTATATGTAATGAATGTTCAAAATAAAGATTTTATTTCTCGTTATCTAATGAAAATAAAGTTTTAATTTATCAATGTTCGTTCACATTGTCCCGATGAATATTAAACCCCATTTGTGTATATAGAGCAAATCAGCCAGTGGCTAACCTGGGTTTGGGCGCTTCCACGTCTGACGGCGTCTCTCCGGACGACGACGAATTCGACGCGTACAGGAAACGCATGATGCTTGCGTACAGATTCAGACCCAATCCTTTGGTAAGTATGGGGATTTACATTTTTTTTTTCTATTTTAGCATGCAGCGATTTCACCGCAGCTTAAAAGAAGTGCAGTTTAAGGTAACCGCAAGTGCATTTTGTAAAGTTTTTTTCTATACTCTTCCTACACGATAGGTTTATTACGCAGCCGGCGTACGCAATAATTATAAGCGAAAGTTTGTTGGAGCTAATATTTAATTTTACACAGAAATTTGTTTAGCAATGGTAAAAAATTTAAGTATTTTAAAATTTAGCTAGTGTAATTACTGGCATTATTTGACGTACCATCTTATGTGTCAGGGTAATAATCGCAGTGCCGTTTTAACTCACCGCTTTATAATTCCGAGTTCAACACCATTTAATTGTGGCATAAAACTGACATGAACGTCCGTGTTGTTCGCTTGTGATTGGTCGAGAGATTGACACGTGACTAGTTGGTCTTAATCATCATAATCGGACGATACGGACGTTCGTGTCGTTTGTTTTAGCACATTATAGGTAGATGGTGTTGTTTCTGTTTTGTCGCTTACCATCAAGAGACTGGCTAATCAGGTCATGTATTTATATTAAGAAAAAAATGCGCAATTAGTACTTAACTTTGACGTACGATCACTTCTTCAAGATCACTTCCGATGCGGCTGCGATTGTCTGCTATTATTTAACAGTCCATGTTTTATCACAGCTAATAATGGTTATAAAGCTATTGCATTAAGTAGTTTATATAACAATGTATAATAGACTATTTTATTGTTTGAACAAATCTATAAATACATAAAAAAGGTAAATATCGCCTTATGCAATATTTTTTTTAAAATTTTGATTCATAAAAATAAGTGGCCGATTTTTTAGTCAATTTATAAAATTATATTTTTCTATTTGTTCTCTAGAATGCAAAAAAGCCGCTATTATCGTAACATCAATATATATCCTCAAAGTTAACTTGTAGATTATAATAAATTCTTTTGGTTTTATAAGCTATTTTTCAAATATATTTTAATAGGCTTGTAATTATTTTATTTATAAACATTGTACAACGGAATACAGTTTCCTGAAAACTGAAAGCAAAAATCATTGCCACAAATATTGATGACATTTCACAAATGACATTCGACAACTAGTCAATATATAGTGTCGTCATGGCGGTTAGATTTTTTGTGTGGAAATTTAAAATATTAATGGATTGCTATGGCAAATATGATTTTTGATTTCACAAAATTAAAATAAAATTTCTAGTAATTTATGTTCAAATTGCGTTAATTGCATAGAAACTTTTAGTTAGACCAAAACCGTTCTCTCACTAATTGACCATATAAAGTTCCATTATGCAACATGACCATTTCATATCAAGGGTTTAACCAACTCACCATATTACCACATAACCTCGGTTTCCTTCTTTCCTCAAGTTATTTAAATCTAAAATATACCTATATTAGCAAGCTTATCATATTAAAGGAAATAAAATACAGTTGGCGCATAGAAAAGTTTATTAAAAATAGTTTACAAAAGCTGTACAAAATAGCATGTCGTAAATGCATAACAATGTGTAGAATTTTTATTGCAAGACGGATTGCACTGGATTTCTGGCGCCACTCTTACAGTCATGTACTCGCTTAAATATGCAACGCTGAAAATTTCTTTTTATTTTAAAACGGCTGCACTTGGCATCTCGTATTCGCGCCCACGTGAGGGTTAATGTGAGCATAGAAATGAATGAACAAATTTCATGCTTGCCAAAAGATTTACGCGTTCCAAATAGTTGGTGTTCACAATATTTACAGCGCATTTAAAGTATTGTCAGTCTTTCAACGCTAACATAGAACATGTATAAACATATGTACAGTCAGCATGATTTTTTATTAGTTTCGATGAAAGATCGGATTTATTGTTTTGGTTGAGTCATTTTGTTTTTGTTTCAATAATTACTGCTTTCTTTGCCGTTAACAAAAGAATGCAAATCATTTCATGAAACGACTTTTTAAATATTCTTGTATATTAGGTACCTGAAGAACAAAATAACATCTTACTTACAGCTCGGCTCTCGCTGTTGAGTGGATGGCTTGATATACTCGAGACTCATTAAATGTTTTATGTTTTTTTACAGAACAACCCACGAAGACCTTATTATTGAGAAGATCTCTACGTATCATCATAAGATTTTAGATTAATGCTTTTTAATATTATACAGGTTTAAATGTAAATTGCAGCATAGAATCAAAAGCGGAAACGTAAACATAGAGCATATTACATATACATTATTAATATTCGATCAAATTTTTGGATCGATAAGGTGCCACAAAATAATACCATTTATAACCAACCTTCACATATTTAGTTGAACCCTAATGACAAACACTTCAAAACTGCGAAGTCGACCTATTTCTACATTGCGTCGGCGCATGTCTTTGATTGGTGTTTGTAATTATGGTTGACTTAATGTTATACGAAGTTTAGTAAACGTTAAAATTAGCCATTTAAGGGGACCATATATTTCAATAGTTTGATGCACCGCTATATTCATAGGAGATGAATTTAAAATTCGGCACGCTTATTGGCCTACCGATATCAATGCGCTTCTAATTCAATGTTACTAAATAGTATTAGTGTACAACGCTTATTTAAATAACAATATCTAAAAATGGTGCCTAAAATCTATGTGTTATTTTACTAGCCTTGAAATGTCAAGGTGCAACCATCTGTAACAGTAGATATTATATTTGTATGAAATATAGAAAATTAATGTGTTATTTGTGTATACATATTCGGCGAAGAATTTACTTTAATCCTGTATACTATTTTACATAATAATTCTATTATGTTAATAGGAAATGTGCGTGGATTTGATAACTGGCATAAGAAAATATTTTACGTGTGCAATTCTTACTTATAAGTAAGATGATGGCGATACATTGATATTGCTGTTAGTGGCGAAGAGTAAAAATATCCGAAAGGTACCCTACACAACGTGTAAATACTGTTGGTCTGCAAACGTTATGATAATTAAATTTTACATAAATTACGAAAGGAAAGCGATATGGACCCTTCGCCCCTGATTGCTATATACAACTTTTAGAATTTTGACTATCTAATTTTGCTGCCATTATGGGTACCGCTATCCATAAAGTGGATATATCTTCATGAAAATGTAACACACTTTAAAGATACTTTAAAAAATAGTAATGTGGGGTCCCTCCACTTGCTAATATTA
>NW_023593384.1:0-23688 GCF_014839805.1 Manduca sexta
AAACAAATAGATAATTATAGATAGATAGAAAAAAATCGTAAACCTCTTATTTTAGCTTATGTTGGTTTAATGAAGACCCCGTTACATTTTTGTTCAATGTACTGACAGCCTATTACAACTTTATTATTATATGTTAAAAATGACATTGAGATATTTATTTTTAAATACCTGTTTTATATATGTTATATATCGACAATGCATATCGAAAGTCTTTAGGAATAATGTTTTAAATTGTTATCGATATATTTTATGTAAATCTTATTGTAGGTAATCTTTAATACTATGTTTGAGGATAATAAATTTAAATATTTTTTTAACTTTAATCGCCAAAAAAGGTTTGTTTTGGCACATCAATGTAGTAGAAATACGTTTTTATTTGGTTATGCACTTTTACGAAGCTAAAATATAAAAGGATAAAGTTACTAACATTCATCGAAAAATATATTATTGACTTTTAACCGACTGATGTAGGTAAAGGTATACAATTTACATACTTATAGATGTAAACTTACAGTGAAAATATGGTGTCGAAATAAATTATAAAACTATTATATTAGATTCAAATATATTCGATTTGTATAAAAGCACTACATTTAATTATGCGTACATCTGCGGTTTGGGCGGTCAATGTCCTAGCTCTGACCTTCTAACATGTTATTGGTAAAAAAATAACATAAGGTGCATCTGTAATACGTTGTTTTTGCGTTTATTTATGATTTTATTTTCAATATACGTGAGAAAGGTGATAACATAGATGGTATATAAATGAAATTTGGTGTTATACTTTGGCAGTTATTTTTTGACTAGTTATGAAAGTATTCGTTTTGTTGTTTGCACTGCTCAGTGCAACAGTACAAGAGGACGTTGATTCCGTAGTGATATGTGGAGTCGGCGACGATAACATCGAGGGATTCCGGGAAGCTCTCTATGACTTTAATATGAAACTGTACAAGAAATTAGCTGAGCATACCCACGGGCATTTTGTCATCTCGCTCCCCTGTGGCAATCGCTGGCAGCAATCGCGGAAAGCATGGATGGGGTCGCGCGACAGGAACTCCTCCAACTCCTCGGCCTACCAGAAGACGAGTGCACGCGACAAACTTACTACCAACTCGCGTCCAGCCGCGAGACATTCGGCCTCGACGTTTACTATGCAAAGGAAGCATGTCTTCTTTATCGATGAAGGTTTAAACATGAACACAGAGTGGGTGAACTTAGCTAGTACTCAATTTAATTTGCATACCATACCAGTGCCGATAAAACGCGCCCCGAAGGATGTGGCTTATTTGATACGACACATAATATCTTCTCAACTAGCACCACTGAATTTGCAAGGAAACTCCTTGTTGGCAGACGAAATAGATTACAATGGGCTGTGGTCAGAGGCGTTTCCCGAAGCGGACATCATACGGTCACCATTCTACGACCATGAAGGCAATCAGATCGGGTCGGTTGACTTGATGAGAATCAAGAGACGCGTGCGCATGGTGTTCGTGGAACAAATTAATGCCAGAGTTGTGGAGATACCTGTCGGGGTGGATGGCCGGTATCGGATGCTGTTCGGAATACCGGTGGAGGGCATGATATGAGAAAATCAATTGAAAAAGTTACAGCAACGGTGATGTTTGAAATGGTAGCCGGTTTGAAAGAGAGTGAGGTGCCGATAGACGTGGCGATACCGCGGTTTGTCACCACCACCGAGTCTGACGTGCGAGCGGTTCTGGAACAGGTGGGACTGAAGAGTCTGTGGACTGACGCCTCAGCAACAAGGTAATTTATTTTGTATATTACTAATTTAAAGTTACAGTACCTGTGTTACTTTTGGTTTCTTCACATTATTGGCAAGTATTTAACAATAAATATAGTTCATGATATATAATCAACTTTTAAACCCTTGAGGAACCATAATATGCCATCATTATGGGAAGGTGATTGAACTCTAGTTCGAAAGGGTAGACATTGATTGTATTGATTACTATTTTTCATGTCAACCACAAGTATCCGCACTGGTTGTACATTTTTTCAAACAGTAATAATTATTGGTTATACAATTCTAACGTCCCTATGACTTTGTAGTATAAATGAAGTGCCTCCGTTTAACAATGAGGACGACATTATAGTTATGCAATAAGTATTTAATATATAGACATTTTAGCAGTTTGCTGGTAATATTTATATCAGCCCGGGTAGCAACCACCGTACACAAGATATAAAACCCGTCATATTCAGCCACGTACTTGTGTCGTGTTCCGGATCCACCTGTGTATATCCGGTTTCAAAAGGCCGGTATCATGGCATCAACTGAAGGACTAGCTTTTGCTCATGGCTGCGCCCGCGTGATGGAGTTTTTCCAGGATACATTTTTATCCGACTTACTTTATATGTATCGTTATATTATGACTAAATTACACAAAATCATTATATATAACTAATATTACTCAAGTTTCATCCAAATCACTTCAGTAGTTTTTCGTGAAAGATGAACAAACATACATCCAAACATTCTTTTCTCGAAAACCTTAGTAATGACTGCAATATGCACTAAAGTAAAACGAACATGGCTTAAATGTATTATGAACGACATTAAGATATACATCCTTTATTTAGTTTAAACTTATTTTATCTTTTTTAATTTCACCTTAGGCATCTTGTGAAGGGGAACGAGATAGTGCTCAAGTATTTTACCTTTATGATACATTTGTATCATTCTATGCTGCGATCACATGCTCCATGATGTGTTTGTATGGTTATATATATTCGCTATGGTTTGATGTTATGCTGTTATATCTTCAGGAACATTTCCCAGCCAGCTGTCATGCCCAGCGGGTTCGTACAGCGCGCCGAGATCACTCTAGACAGCCACGGCATCGACTCCTACAACCCAGAATTCATAGAATTCACCGAATACTCCACTGGCCTCGATCCAAAACTTGGACATGAAATGATCGCCAACAGGCCATTTATGTACGGTTTATTTGACGCTGAGACCTACGTGTTGTAAATATGGTATATGTTCTTAGTAATTAAATAAAGTTAGTAAAAAGATGTTATTGACATGAGTGTTTATTTCGGACTAAAAGGGAAGTAACTATGGCAAACAAAATACAATTAGTTCTAAAAATAGAACATATAAAAATAATAAGTCACGACGAAGGTTACAATCTCCAACAGCCGCCCTTAATCGCAGTTGTGACAGAAACAAAACAAATAAAATAATTAAGTTTCTAAACCTAAGTTAACTACACATCGTTTGTGTGCTAGAGGTCCGAGGGCCTTCGTTAGTACATCAGCAGGCATATCGTTACTTTTATATATTCTAACTTAACAATATTATTAGATACCTTTTCCCTAATAAAGTGAAACCTAGTATCTATATGCTTCGTCCTGCTGTGGTGTACAGGATTTCGAACAAGATTAATGGCACTTTGGCTGTCAGAAGCTAAGTTAACTGAACAAAGTATACCTGTTATCTCGTATATAAACCGACGTAAGTAACACGCTTCCTTCGTGGCAGACGCTAATGCCATATATTCTGACTCGGCCGAACTTAACGCAACAGTAGGTTGCTTCTTGGATTCCCATGATACTGACCTCCACTTAACTTGTAAACATAACCGGTGTATGACCTTCTGTCGATTGACAGTTTGCCCAGTCTGCGTCACAAAACCCTTTAAATGGTTCTTCATTCTTATGACTTGACCATCCGTTCTTCTTGCCATATTATTTTAAACTAATGGAGTATCCACGGTCTTACACTCCTTCATATTAAACTTTTCTAATATAGAAAGAATATAATTCAGAGATCTTTTAATGAAAAATATCTCGACAAATCTTCTCAAAATTCAAATTCTTGACAGTGTCAAATGTCAAATTAGATTTAAAGAAGACTATTATGTCATCAACAAAATTCCCAATATCATAAGTTCTTTACCATAGAGTTTGGTAGTTTAATTTTGTAAATCCATTTACATGGCATAACCTTTTTTTTAGGCTTATCTACTAAATTCCATGTATGGAGTTTCATTAAAGAACTATACTCACCAGCCATATTATGGTGCCACTTATCAGCATCATCGGCATGAGTAGCTTCGTAATATGTCGTAGGTTCATTAGAATCTACCATTGACGTATTGTAAGCTTTATAAAAATTTGTTGTTTTTCTGTCTCTGGAAGGGTATCTGCGCTCAGGGTGCGATTCCTGTTCCAAATTCGCTGTCACTTCTTCCACACTAGGCATCCTTAAGTCACTGAGAGACTCGCTCTTCCAGAGTCACTGACTCTTTTGTACTTTCTAGATTTACTGGTAAAGTTGCTTCAGCCGCCGGGCTGATACTCTCATCACAGTCATAGAATTGACAGTCATGATCAAACTCAGAATCAATCTCTTTTGCTCATCAAATAACAATATAGATTCTGACTCTGCGACAGACTCAGATTGCTTCTGCTTTAGCGCTGTAAAGCAATTTTCAAAAAAGGTTGCATCTCTGGATATAATAACTTTTCGTGGGTTAGCAGGATCCCTAAAAATATAAGTGCCTGGATTTTCAGAATAACCGACGAAAATTGCTTCCTGTGCCTTGACATCTAATTTCTTCCTGTGACACGAAGGTATATGGACTAGAGCTTTACAACCAAATACTTTTAGATGGCTAAGATCACCTTTTCGTCCATACCATTTGTCATAAGGAATTTGTCCACCTAAGGCTCGATGAGGAGACCTATTCTTAAGGTAAATGGCAACTTGGAATGCATCTTCCCAGAATGCTTTCGGTAGTGAACTTTCAGCTAGCAACGTTCTTGCCTTTTCTGTAACCGAACGATGGGTGCGTTCCGCTATCCAACTTGCTGAGGACTATAAGGCGTCGTTGTTTGATGTTCTATACCTTTTGAAGCAAGATAATCAACAAACTCTTTATTCACGAACTCCTTACCTCCATCAGTCCTAATTGCTTTAATTGTTTTATCTAACTGATTTTCAACAAAACATTGAAACACACAAAATATATCTTTGACTTCTGTTTTAGAAGAAATAAAATAAGCAAACACTTTTCGCGTATAATCGTCTACTATTGTCAACATATATCTATTTCCTTGAAAAGAAGTTGTAGACACCGGTCCCATCAAATCCATATGGATCAGTTCCAAAGGGAAGTAGCCCTATTAAACGCTAACCTTTTGAAAGGTTTTCTTGCTTGTTTACCTTCCACGCAAGCGATACAACTAGTTTTATCTACTCCTGTATACTTTATACCTACCTTGTGATTTTTCAGTTGGTTCATGCCTATACGACACAAATGTCCTAACCTCTTATGCCATATTTGATAACTATCCTGACAACCAGAGTGCACATCTTGTGTCAAAAATTATCCGCCACATTCTCGGAAACATTTACAGTTCCATCTAAAACGTACAGTCCACCACAGGGCGAGGCATGAGCAACAGATTCACCTGTAAAATTAAAAGTATCAGATTTATAAAAGTTACATCCATTTTTATCAAAAACACAAATAAAACCCTTTTCAACAGTTTTATATACAGATAACAAACTAGCTTTCAAATCTGGTATATAAGCAACATCACTAATATTGTTGACCACGTTCTCGGGCGTGTTTATTGAAATATTTCCAATTCCGCAGCACTTAATCTGTTCTCCATTTGCGACAGTAACAGTACCTTGATTCTGTATCGAGATATTCTGAAACCAGTCCCGTCTAGAAGTCATGTGTCTAGTACAACCTGAATCTACATAAATTATGTCCTTTCTTGGGTTTCCAGAAGTATTAAGACTTGTAAATATCGTATCATTGGTATTTACCGCATTGCCTTTCTCCTTCTTGTTTCTCTGTGGACAGTCTGGTCTCTATGTCCAGGTGTCTTGCACTCATAACAAACTATATTCTTCTTCATTGACTTAGGCTTCTTCTTCGCATGAAAAACAGTCTAATGACGTAGCCACATCTTTGGACATTTCATTAAGCAGTTTTGTTTTCACCAACTCTGTAGTCACGTCTACATTGCAATTTTCTAAAGCCATAATGAGAGGTTCATACCTTGGAGTTAGACCTCCCAAAAGTTGCAGCAATAGACTTGTCCTCTATGACTACATCAATATCCGCAAGATCCTGTGCGGTTGACATAACTGCGTTAATATATAGTTCAATATTTTTGAACTCTGATAGACTCAACCTGTACAGTCTACGCTCCAAAATAATCTTCGTCCTATTCCCTTATCTTCAAAGGCTTTTTGCAAACAAGTCCATGCCTCAGATGCAGTTTTCGCACATCTTATATGGGTTATCGCTGCACCTTCTACTGATAAGCATATCTTTGCTAATGCCTTTGCGTCTTTGCGTACCTTTGTAGAGGCAGGGGTTGTGTCTCCATTTGGGTATCCACCGATTGTTTCCCTAGATCCTCATGCATAAGGTAATTGCGCATCTTAAATTTCCATGTAGGATATCCATCTTTATTCCTCAAACATGAAAATGTAAAAGATGAGCTCGACGACGGGAATTTTTCACACTCGAAACATCTCCAGATTCATGTGACATTTTCAGACTATTACTATTTCCTAGTCACACAAAAATATATTCAACTTTATTTTACCAAAAACGTGAAAAATCTAAGAACTAAGCGTTCGTGCTGATAACGTGTTGTAAATATGGTATATGTTCTTAGTAATTAAATAAAGTTAGTAAAAAGATGTTATTGACATGAGTGTTTATTTCGGACCAAAGAGAATTATAATATATATGGAAATTTCGGACTAAAAAGAAGTAACTATGGCAAACAAAATACAATTAGTTCTAAAAATAGAACATATAAAAATAATAAGTCACGACGAAGGTTACAATCTCCAACACTACGTATGTCTGTTTAGTGCAGCATTCGCTACTCCTACGTACCCATTAGATCATTAAATGTATGTATAACAGATTGATTTTTATTCACTTGCTCTAAAAGACGTTATTTATGAATAAATCTAATACAAATCTGATTTATTATTCCCAGTGCTTGTGTCACTAAATTGGGTCCTACGATGCAAGGGCACAAAATAAAACTTTTACCATTTAATGGCTATGCTTTTTATTTGTAGGTAATTATAGAAAATTATAATATTTTGTGATGTTATGAAATAAAATATGATGTATGAAAGATATATTTTACGAATCTTAAATGTTGCTGAAAAAACCCTTTTTATTTTAGTAGACATTAAAAGATACAAATAATTATTTATCGTTATTATATATTCGCGTATTAATCTATAAATATATATAAAAATGGATCCCTATTTCCTTGGTCACGCCATCACGCGTGAACGGCTGGACAGATTTCACAATTTTTTTTGTTGTGTTTGTTATTATCGAAACGAAACGAAAATATAAATTTTATATAACTGTCAATTGTTTGAAATAACTGTCAGCGATTGACAGAATGCGGCTGCAAATTCATAATTAAGACGGGACAACGTCTGTCGGGTCAACTAGTATAATATAAGTATAGATAAGCATTTACGACATCATTGTATTTACTATTACAAACATATTTGCAGTTGGTGCAATAACCATGTCTAGAGATCGAACGGCAAAAGTTAAGTGTGACAAGTTTGCCTATAAAGCCACTTTTGTACTTAGATACCTTACCTACAATTTGTATCGAACCCTCTATGAGCGAGCCCAACTCGCACATGACCATGTTTTGATCGCTGTTATTATGTAATAGCCTGATGTTAAAGTTTTTATCATTTTAATTTAAGTAAGTTTCTAAAATGTAAAATCCATGAAAGGACCAGCATAAAATTCTAACGTTGAATGAATGCCATTAATATTCCCGTGGATGTCACCCGCATGTGTTAGCGTAATTGAAATCCGTAACTTCGGCTGACTAGAATTTAACTTTTTCCTGCAATTCAGAGCGCAGCGTGGAAGCTGCATAGAATTCTATATTGGAGTAGAAATATGCAGGATCAAAATTCTATTCCACTATATGTAAAAATTCATGAAGATATTTAGTAAACACACTATTTAGTACACACATAGTCTAATGGATTTGGTACACGATTAAACAAATTCCTGGATTAACACATACGCCACATTTATGCCGTATAATGCACAGAAGCACAAAGATCCTTATTTTAGGAAAATAAGGGAGCAACGTAGAGTCGCTTCCGTAGTATAATTTCAATCAGGGCATAGGTTTAAGGAATACAATTTAGTCTTAATGTAATTTAATGCTTAAGTATTCTTTATAATGATTACGTTCTGTGTTATGCATTTTGTTAAATAATAAAAAAAAATCGTAGCCGAAAAATAAGTAAATATTACCCCGTTTCTTGACAGGATAGTTTCACTCGATTTACAAGTATACAGAATAGAAATATCCCTGAGTTCCTTTGGATCCCAAGAGAGACTGGACAATCTTTGTTAGAGTGTAAGACCTGAAGAGTATTACGTCAGACAAGATGCCTTATAACAATTCTACAAATTATTACAAACAGTACAACATTGTGCAACCTTAAAACATAAAACCATGCTTTCAAAAGTGTTTTAAACGAAAACAGAAAATATAATAAGATATGGTAATGTTAAAATAAAACAAGTGTCAAATTAAAACGTATTAATTGTTGTGTATTAACAAAAATATATAAATCCATTGATTTTTGTACATGTAACCGCTAACCTTGTACGGAAATACACAGTAGAAATAAATTATCAACACGGAACACAGAGGACAATCTCGGTACATTTTAAGGAACTTGCCTGTTAAAGCTAAAAAAAAAATTAATGCTAAATGCTGTTTCTGGAACCCTGATAAACATTAACTTTCAGATACACTGTTATTAAAGTTTGTGTTATAGGTGAGCTAATAAATTCAGACTTTAATTTCACACAATAAGAGAATAATAACACCATCCTTGTATACATATACATATATACTACCCCATTACTGGGCACCAGCCTCCTCTACTTCTGAAGGGCTTTAGGTCTTATTCCAACACAATGACCTAGTGCCAGTTGGCAAAGAATAAACATTAATGTATATAGTTGTTTTATCTGATAGAATGCATTTGTCAGAAATCAGTGAAACTTATCTTTATTCATATTTATATAGTAATCACATTACTTCTTGAAGACAAAGTTGGTGGTAGGACGACTGAACACAGAGGCCATCATGACCATGTACGTGTCGGTGTCCAATAATGCGAAGAAGAAGGGTTTGTTGGCAATGAATTCGCGGCCCAGGATGGGGTCCAGGCCGGTCTCGGAGTCGCAGGAGTTGGTGCCAGATAGGAAGCTGGGCAACTCCTCAGTATTGGGGTGCACGCCAGCACGGTCAAACGTGATCGTCACTCGCTGGACCATCGAGCTGGGATTGGCGGCCGGGTCGGATATGTTCCTGTTAGGACATTGTTAACTGATTAATACATTCTCTACAACTAGTCCTAACCCAACTCAATATTAAAAATCGTCTCAATACACTTTCTTAAGCGTGGCTCTGAAATCTAATTTAGTTTCTACGGCCGGTGGCCGAAGTTGTTTGATGTCAACACCCTCCAGTGGGATCAATCTGGGGCAAAGGAGGTACCCTTACAAATTAATACCCAATTTGAAATTTGAACCTAACATCTTCTAGTCCACATCGACATATGTAAATCAATAAATGTTTAGGTTGTTTAGAATCTCTTGAACATTTATGGTGTATTACTTTAGTGCAAACAAAAGTAAATCCAATACATTTATTTACCTGGTGGCGTTTGAGTCAGTCCACATGCTGCGCACTCCCAAACCTTCCAAAAAGGGTCGGGCGTCGTATTCGGAGGTCATTGTGAAGCGAGGAATAGCAATGTCGATAGGTATTCGGCTAGTCTGGAGACCGTCGAGAACTTCAAACACGATAGTGTTCTTCATAGCTTCAAGAGATTCCTTTGTAGATCCCATAGCTAATCCTAACATCATACGGTAACGGCCGTTGTAGCCGACCGGCAACTCCAGTACCTTCATCTTGAGGTAAGGCAGGTACATCATACGCACGCGCTTCTTCGTCTTCATCAAGTCGATGGTTCCGATTTGTTGGCCAATGTCATTGTAGAACGGCGCTTTTTCGACAATGTCAGAGAAAGCAGTAGTCCACAGTGCCTGGTAATCCAATGAGTCCAAAAGAGCAGAGTTACCCTTGAAGTCTGTGATGGGGATACGAGTAGAGATGAGATTCCTCATGACTGCTTCGGCAGCCAGGGGGTCGCGTTTCATCGGGACAGGTAAAGTGTTCATGAGGCAGTTGGTGTAAATATAATTCTTCCAATATTCGTTTAGTTTAAGGGTTTCGTCGTAGGCGAAAATTTGTGTCCTTAACAAAGTCGCATCAGGGCCGTTGATTTCGGTTTTCGAGGCGAGCTCGTAGAACTGTTGACGTTGACACTTATCGTCGGGCAGATTCAATACTTTGAACAGTTCTTGTTGCGCTGGTCCTTCAGTACCTTCAGCCATTGCGGCAAGCATTAACCATATAGAGAAAGGAGAGTTGACGGTATGCAGGTGGCTGGACGCCGCGACTGGCTTAAAAAAAATCGTGGCGAAGTCGTAGATCGCTCGACGGTAGTCCAAGGTAACATCGCGTCCATTGTAAGCGCACTGGTCACTGTATTTGAAGACGGGAAAGGTAAAGTATACTCGAGGATTGAGGAGTCCATTCCAGGCATCACTGGCCTCAGATTCTCTGACGGCGCCATAGAGGGCCAGCAAAAAGAATGATATCACAACCGCCTTCATGTCGTACACCCGACTGTACGTAGAATGATGATCACTGATAATAATTTGATTTATATAGCAAAGTTGAGCCCATTGCAAGCTGTTTTCGCGTTTTCCTTGAAAGTAAGTATTTTTTTTAATTCCTTTTTTAATTTAGAGTTCCTTTCACAATTTTAACATCACGGACGTAGTTTAACATTACCAAGTTATTTATATAGGAAGGTAAAGTAATGTTTTGGTCTCGATTAAATAATATATGAGACACATTATAAATTAGCTTAAAAATTACTGTTTTTAGTCGGTGATTAATTAAAAATGATAGGTAAGCTAGTTAAGTATATGAACAAATTCATAAATAATATGTTTCATTTTGATTATTCACCAACTCCAAAATTGGTAACCAGTAAATTACCTGTTATATTTTATTATATTATATTTTGTTATATTAAATTATTATTTGGTTGTAAGTAGTTTTTAAAGGCGGTTAAATTTTTTGTCTAAACTCTTTCATAGCCTTACTAGCTATTCAGACAACGTCATCAGCATGTAAATATTTTCAGTTATTAGATTTTGATGATTGTTTTTGTCGTGATACGCGAACAAATGATTGAGCAGACAATAATTTTATTTTTTTATGTTCTGTTATCTATCGCGCTTTCTCGATATTTCTCAAATGTAATTTTATGTAAATACAAGATAAATCCAAGTTTTTATTACATCGTGTATAGATATCAGAATGCATTTTTCCTAAATAACGTCATATTATTAACATAATAGGAAGCAATAACGAAACAAAACTATTTACAATACCATCTATAAAGAAACAAGACGCGAAGACATGCGGCTTGCTAATGACGACACAAACTTACGAGATAAACTAAATTCACTCCAATATTACAATAATGCGATTGTAAGATAGAAGGCAATTAAATATCCATCACAAAAATACATTATATCACTTATTGTAATTTGTTTTCTTACCAAACGCAGGTGGTCTAATGACCCTATATATAGAACACATTGATCCAATCAAATTAATGACGTGACTGCTACAATGAAATTGGTATCGATATTTGTGTTCATTGCACCGCTATTTATAGCCAGGGATACATCAGCCCAGAGTATACTTAACTCATTAACATCTGGAGCTCTAGGTCTTATAAACAATGACCAACCTGATGACCCCTGCAGCATTGATTATTCAAATTTATTCGCAAACGCAATTACGGATTTTACGAATAGAATACTAGAGATAGTTGTGGACTATGAACAGCATTTCGTGATTTCACCGTATTCTATGTGGATGGCTTTAGCGGCGGTCGCTGAAGGCGCTGACGGGACAGGTAAAGATGAACTGTACGAAGTGCTCGGGCTGCCCAGTGAGTCGTGTGTCCGAGAGGCGTTCTACAGGACGGCATTGTCGCTAGAAATACCGGACCCAGGCGTGCAGTTCACAGGGAAGCGTTTGTTAATAATCGATCAGCATTCTTATGTGATCCCGGATTGGGAGAGAAGTGTTCATGAAACCGGTCTTCTGGATTTCGACTTTGATAAACTGCACCCGGACTCATCAGAAGAAAGAGACCGCCCGCCTTTCTTCCGCACCCCCGATATTGAGGGCACCTCTTTCCTATTAGACGAATTGAATTTCGTGGGATTATGGACAACCGGCTTTTCCCCAGCGACAACGTTCACAAATTTCTATGATGAAAATGGACAAATTGTTGGGCCAGTGGAGTTGATGACAATGACCAAGCAAGTGAGGCTTGCGCAGCTGCCGTTAGTGGACGCCAAAGTGCTAGAACTGCCAGTGGGAGTGGCGGGCCGCTACACCATGCTTATTGCCATGGGTGTGAACTCCATTCCGATCAAAGAGTTGATGTCATTATTCCAAAGTTCTGTGATCTTGAAGGTCTTGAACGAGCTGACATTGAACTTACTACCCATTAACATTGCTATTCCGAGGCTCATAGTACAGTCGGACTTCAAAGCCAAGTCTATGCTGCAGGCGGTTGGAGTGAAATCGATTTGGTACGAGCCGGATGCGACAAGGTAGATACGTTTCTATTCCTAGTTATAAATCATTTGTATGTTTGATTTCTAGAATCTCATTTAACTCTCTCTCTTCTCTCATTCCATATTTTTCCTTAAGGGATTCTAATATCCTTGGGGTAGTTTATTACCAGTGGAAATTATTTAACACTAGCTTTTGCTCGCGGCTTCGCCCGCGTGAATGAGTTTTCCGGGATAATTTTTTTTTGACTTGATATGTATCGTTATATTATGATCAAATTACACAAAATCATTATAAATTGTAGCCTATGAGTTATTCTGGTGTATAAGCAATATTACTGTAAAGTTGAATCCAAATCCGTTCAGTAATTTTTTCGTAAAAGATGAACAAACATACATACATCCATCCACACAAACTTTCGCATTTATAATATTAGTAGGATTAAATACCTCACGCGTAGACTCGCTTGTGCTAAAATTATCTATTCGTGTATTAATTATATCATAATAATTTGTGAATGCTTTTCAGGAACACTAACCTTTACACGTGGTTTAGAACAGCCCACACTAACTCTTTGAACCGTGGCCTTGTCTGTAAATACATGACCTCTCATGTTATAATGTCAAGAAGTTAATTATGGATCTATAAGCCCTTCTACATTTCAATTTTCCTCTGCTTAGAGCTGTTATTTTTAAATATAAACTCCTTGCTACTAATTAAATGTGAATACAACTTATTGTGATTTTTGAATAAGTTTTCTAGAGAAATGTGCTTTTAACAAACCGTAAATAAACTAATACCATAAGATTAAGTGTAACAAATGATACCCACAATTCTATTTACATATTATCGTTCATATCACAAATCTGGTATTCCTGGATTCCCAAGTCTAAGTAGCTCTTTGTCTCTCAAAGATTTAACTACTCCATTATAATAGCAAAGCATTTGACAAGACACCTAACCACCCTAATTATCATTTATTGAATTATCAACATCCAAAAAGTCAACAGTAAAGTATATTCCACTCTCACAAACAGGTATATAACAGACCCGCCAGCGCTTCCTGAAGACCTATCGCAAGAGATATCCATTACCCTGGACACCACTGGCTTCCTTAACCCTCCCCCCTGCAGACACGCAGGGGAACTTGCTCACCGGCTTACTGCACGCAGCTACAAGCCTGACAGCCAAAACGGCGTCTTTGGTCGGACGAGAATTCATAGCCAACAAACCCTTTACCTATTGCTTGCTGGACGCTAAGACCAAGACAATCATATTCGCCGGAGTTTTTCTGATCCCGATCCAAAAATAAAAATAGTAACATTACGCCTCTTTTACTTGGGCAATGCCATACCTTAAAATACTAATGCCCCACCTTAATCAACTAAATTTTTACACAAATACTCAATCAAAGTTATATGGAGCAGCGGGTTTTTATTTCACTATTTGGAAGTTGGTCCCATGGTAAGAGTTGTTCGGATTTATGGGTGGAATAACCTCTTTCGAGATTTAAGGGAATTTTGTTACAATTTGTATATTACCCTAACAATTATGTAAGTATTAACGTTAACAAGTCAAGAAAGCCAAAAATCGATTGACCAGATCAGATCTGGTAACATTTTTAATTCCGCCCTAGTTTTAACCACAGCTTACCTTAAATTGAAGTTTAGCTACGGTCCTGATTAAAAGGTTACGACAAAATGACCTCTCTGTACTTAATCGTAAGTGTGGGGTCCACATAGTGTCGACTGTGAGTTCAAGTTTAAAATGACTCTATATAGTTATAATAATTTCTATACTTTGATTTTTATACTTCATTTATTTCCAACTGTAAATTAACTCTTAAATAATATCACAAATAAATACCTTTATTACGCCATCTTTCGCTCGTGGCTTCATTCGATGTTTCAAATATTTTTAGTGTACAACTATTTCCCAGCCATACAGACTTTCAAATTGGAATAAAAATGCTAAAAAATATTACTTAACAATTTTAACATTTAACCGCCTAACGCTCAAATACTGTTCTAATTGAATTTTATAACCATTAATTAAATTTAAATGATAATAAGTTTTATTAAAAAAATACATAATGTGTTTTACAGTTACTAACAGAGGTTTAACAAAACAAATTTTTAAAAACTAAAATAAATTATTTATTAAATATTTATTAAGCACTAGCTTCCGCCCGCAGCTTCGCCCGCGTGGATTTCGGGTTTCAAAAATGGAGAAGGTGCTCAATTTGTCGGGATGTTTTTTTAATTTATGGTGGTATGCAGGTGGTCCGATTGTCCGGTCAGGGTCTGATGATGGGATCCTGGTGAAATCCAAGGAACTTTTAACCATTAAGGTTGCACACGAAATGACGGAAGCTTAAAAAATGGAGTAACTTCTCCCGTTTTCCCAACATTTTCAATCACTGCTATGCTCCTATTAATTGTAGCGTGATGAAAAGTATACTATAACCAGCTCAGGAGTATGAAAAATAATTGTACCAAGTTAAGTTAAAATCCGTCGAGTAGTTTTTGTTTCTATAACGGTTATACAGACAGACAGACAAAAATTTTACTAATTGCATTTTTGGCATCAGTATCGATCCCTAATCACCCCTGATAGTTATTTTGGAAATATATTTCATGTACAGAATTGACCTCTCTACAGATTTATTATAAGTATAGATATGCAAAAGTAGCTCAAAAATTGTCCATAACGAAAACATGTATTTTAAAGTAAAACAAAAGAAATAATATCGTGAAGCCAACCAAATAACTAATGATATATTAAATTTTGTGACTGCTCAATTTAGTCGGGTCCGCGATATCACTTTTGTTGAGTTTCAGAACGCGACATTACATTTTTATATTCTGTGCTCCAACGCACACTGCTTTGATGTTAGGAACACACCTACATTGCTTAGACAACAGTGAACTTTATACAATAGCAATAAAGCTCAAATTGACTCTACGTATTAGTTAGAAAACGTTTGTATGGGAAATAGAAAAATGCTGTTTTGAGGATTTTCCCGGCAATTATTCGAATTTTTCTCACCTTTTAAACCTTCCCTAGACCTCCACGAATAATTCAAGACCAAGATAAGATAAATCCGTTCAGCCGTTCTCGAGTTTTAGCGAGACTAACGAACGGCAATTCATTTTTATATATATAGATTTTGTAAAAATAAATATAACTTATTTTTTTTAATAAGATATACACTTACCCACACAAGTTGTAGGACAAATTCAAAACTTCAAATTGCCTGCTCTTTTGTTCTTACCATTATTTCACAAAAATAAAATAAAGAGGGTTTACTTCACTTCGCACAAAGTAAAACAATTAAATTTAATGTGTACAGATGATTTGACGTTTTGAATTTATTAAATTACTTTTGTGGCCGATGGTACACAGCTATATAAAAATAAAACAATAGAGGTTTCTTGCCTACCTATATCACCAAGAAATATTAATTATTTTATTGATTGGGAATACATAAAATGTTTAATTTTACAAATAATAAAATATCAGCAATTATATCTCCAATTAATGGCGGAAAATGGACAAGACAATTTATTTGTAATCAATTTTAAATGCATATTTTAAACTAAAATAACACTATAAATGTTGCCAGTCTTATATACAGAATCATTTTGACATTGCGTTACTAAATGAAACCACATACTCGTCTTCACTTTTGCTGACATTGTGCCAAAAATCATCCATTAATAACTAATATTTTCACCAAAAATCCTGGTTTTAGTTGGTATAACCAATATTACTGTAAAGTTTCGTTCAAATCCGTTCAGTAGTTATTTCGTGAAAGAGGAACAAACATACATACATCCACCCTTACAAACGTTCGCATTTATAATATTAGTATATAGCCCAGTAATATTAATCCAACATCAAGATACAGGATGCGTCATAAATCCATGTTATACAGGGGTTTTATAGCGCAGTACAGGGTGCTCGTAAAATATAAGTCTCGTCATGATTGTGGTTTAGCTGTTATTGCGCTGGCATCGGTTCAACTAATAATTGTTTGTTATATAACTGTATGGGACCAATTTTATATGAAATATTTATATAGATAGTGTAGAAGTGGGGTAGACAGAAATGTAAATTGTAATATTAATGCTATTTTTGACTTTGAATATTTATTTTATTTTACTTATTAGGATAAATAAACAATTGTATATAACAAATTAGGTACACATATTTACATAATCTTTAATCAAATGCATGATCTGCACCATTTTCCACAGATATAAGTATTATTATAACACTTAAAAACAACTTAACTTTTATAAGATTTTTTTTTAATGAATTAAGTACATAGCCTTCTACTAGAACCCTACTCTCATGTGGAGCCAACGCAACACAACTTTTCAAGCATGCTGTACAAGATTTCACTTAGAATTATAGCTTGCGTGACATAAAGCTATTCTGAAAAACCTCTTACAAAATTTTACTCGGCTTGAGAATCGAATCCAGGAACTCCTATTAGACAGCCGTTACACTGCTACTAGACCTTAGTCTAAGGATGAGACATAAATAAGAAAATTGTGCATATAACAAGAAAAAATCAATACAAAATACCAACTATATTAGAAAAGATTTCCCTAAATAACTATTGTAATTTTGAGCAAATTCTTGTGATTTCTAGTAATTATCTTGATTTTCTTCTTATAACGGAAATAGTGAGTACAGTATTACATCTGGAAAACAAAATAAATAAATTAAAATATTTTGACTTTGTGGTTCATTTTTGCACAACACGGTCCAATTCTGCCTTAGTAATCGATACAGCACGGCGAGTCTAGTTAAGAGAAACGAACTGCCGAGACGAATGTTCGCAGGTGCAAATCCAAAGGGCTTACATCTCTGACTTTTCTAAAATTATGTGTGTATTTTTTGTGAATTATCGCTTGCTTTAACGGTGAAGGAAAACATCGTGAGGAAACCTGCATACCTGAGAAGTTATCTATAGGCATTTCGAGGGTGTGTGAAGTCTACCAACCCGCACTAGGCCAGCGTGGTGGACTAAGGCTTAATCCCTCTCAGTAGTAGAGGAGGCCCGTGCTCAGCAGTGGGCCAGTATATAATACAGGGTCGATATTATTAATTGATATAGCAGTAAGTCAGAAATTGCGGTTCTGCTTTATTACATGGTTAACTAAATTGTCTTATCGTTTTTACTGCTGTTTATGAAACAAGTAAATGCATTTCTAATTTACGTAGATGTATGAAACATAGATAGGAAGAAAGTTTGTTTATCGATTCCAAATCTATATATTTAAAAATGAATCCCTATTTCCCTTGGTCACGCCATCACGCGTGGACGGCTGGACCGATATCACTATTTTTTTTGTTGTGTTTGTTATTGTCAGGACAAGGATCTTACGAAAGAAAAAATTCAAAAAATTGCGCGAAAAATTCCAAAAAAATTTATAAATCTTAAGGCGATACCTCACGACATTTTGTTTCACCTTTAATCTGGGTAACTAAACAAGTATTGGCAAGTAAAGAATTTAAATTCACGTCTAGTTAGTGATTAGTTCTCGCAGTTGAAAGAAAACGTAAAAATAATTAATATGCATGGATATTTCGGCCTTTAAAATTTAATATGACGAAATTTTAAAGGCCGAAATATCCATGATTATTAATTATTTTTACGTTTTTCTTTCAACTGCGAGAACTAATCACTAACTAGACGTGAATTTAAATTTTACTTGCCAATACTTGTTTAGTTACCCAGATTAAAGCCGAAACAAAATGTATGAAAATGGACCTTGAGGTATCGCCTAACGAAACTATTAATTTTATATAACTGTCAATTGTTTGAAATAACTGTCAGCGATTGACAGAATGCGCGCTGCAAATTCATAGTTAAGACGGGACAACGTCTGTCGGGTCAGCTAGTATGTAATAAAATAGCCGCCTTCGATTTACTGCCCTCTCAATTACCACGGCAGTATTGAGTTCAAAAGAACAACTTACCTTCCGGAGGAACGGTTATATTTATTTCATCTTCTAACGTTATGTTTTTTAAAAACACTCCGGTAAATACGTCCTGGAAAAGGAAAACATTATTATTATGTATAGTATGTAATGTTACATATAAACAGGGCTCAGCCTGTGTATATCCGGTTCCAAAAGGCCGGCATAATTCTGTCGACTGCCGAGGGGGTAATCTCTCGTCAGTCGATAACCTATTGAACCAATTACCGTCAGGTGCAGTGGGTTTTGCGAATGAAATCAGTGAATATTCTAGTTTATTTATTATCTAGATTTAAAGAATTTTAATTAACATTGTTTTGGCAAAATAGGCTTTTTAAGTCTGCAATATAACGTTTGACTAGCCAGAGGAACTACACACAACATAACACATTTATCCCCGAAGGGGTATGAGGTGCAACCAGGACACCCACTTTTCGCCAAGTGTGTTCCGTCCCATGATGTGATGGGGGCGAGCCTGTCGCCATATCACAAATTCCAGACTCCGGACTGAGTTGAAAAACCCAAATATCACTTTGCCCGACCCGGACATCGAACTCAGGTCCTCAGAGCGCTGTCGTACCGCGCATGATATACCACGCCACCGAGGCAGCCCAGAGGAACTAGGTCAACAATAACCTAAAATTAGATCTAAATTCCCATTTCTATTTCAATGGACGCACTCGTCCAGTCAAAATCTGTTCAAATCCATTTATTTAAATTTGATAGTCACTTTAAAGGGGATTAAAATTTGCAATACGGATAAATTCTACTCCTCATTATTATGTTTTAGATTTTAATTTAATATTAGTGGTAAATGCTGTGTTCACCTATTAGCAGCACACATATCAGTTGCTGTACCTTATTGCTTTTTTTGTATTGAATGATATAATATGTAGTGCTGTTGGTGTACCTTGTTACAAATAAATAAATTGGAGGTATTAAATACAAACACTTGTGTTAATATCTGTTTAAATAGTCCATATATAGCATCACGCTTTTCCGTTTTGATGGTAGGCAGAAGTGGTCATGCGCACTTTTCGCTACCTATATAATAGATCAATGGACAAAGAGGATATTACCATTTACCACGCATAAATCTAGACTTCCTGGCTGATACTGAGAATAAAATTGTCACTTCATCTGATCGGGGCTTGAACCCAAGAGCAGTACCAGTACTTAATTAGTAATTTAAGGTTAGCTCGGTATTTTCATACATTTAATTTGTAACTGGTATTGGCAAGTAAAGAATTTAAATTCACGTCTAGTTAGTGATTAGTTCTCGCAGTTGAAAAAACGTAAAACATGGATATTTCGGCCTTTAAAATTTAATATGACGAAATTTTAAAGGCAGAAATATCCATGATTATTAATTATTTTTACGTTTTTCTTCAACTGCGAGAACTAATCACTAACTAGACGTGAATTTAAATTCTTTACTTGCCAATACTTGTTTAGTTACCCAGATTAAAGCCGAAACAAAATGTATGAAAATGGACCTTGAGCTACCACCTTAATAAGTAATTTTTCCTCTTTTGTCACCGATAATAATAATGAAACATTAATTAATCTTACGCGATCTTATATAATAATCGTCTCGTCAGAAGAGATAATAACGCGACATATAAGCACGATTGTTAGCTTATAGCTAAACTTAAATAAAAAGGATAATATTTCTCGTTAGCACATAAATTACATCACTACACGTTAGTGACGTGTAGCCGAAAGAAAATATCGACCGGAAACAGATACAGTTATTTTTTGGTAATAGTTTTATTTCTGAAACTATTGCCAAAATTTGGAATAACAAACCCACAATTAGAAAACGACACACTATTTTAACTCAAGACGATTACACTCTAACATATCTCCCATATTAATAAATCTCCATCCTATAACATCATATTTCGCCTGTCGACTTCCAATACAATAACTTCCTCGAAAGCAACCCGATAAAGCAATTCATAGACTTATTCACCTGAATTTTATAAATCTTACCATAACACTGTAGCCGTCCGTACAATTCAATCCGAACTGCGAAGGTGCGAAAGAGACAGCACCATCTTCTTCACCCATGTTAACGAACGCGACAGAGTAGGACGGATATATGTCGCCCTTCATCGGAAAGTGAGGCTTCATCCACATTGTCACAGGCTCGTGTAGCTGAAATAATAAAGCCGGTGCAAATAACGTACTCAATGGCCGGTGAAATTGTTATGTTTTTATCAGACGCTGATAGCTGTTCGTATGTTTATACGTTATTGGGAACGTTTCAAATAACGCGTTTATAACGTTATACGCGTTACATTTATAACGTACTAGGTTTTGCTCGCGGTTTCGTTCGCATGAAGGAGTTTTCCTGTATAGAAATCCTATAACCTTACTCGGGTCTTAAACTTCTCTATACAAATTTCATAAAAATCAGTTTAGTAAATTTTGAGAAAATCGATAACATACAGTCAGAAAAGGGGGTTATTTTATAATATGTATAGATGGTATTCTATGTCCATTATTGCTCGCTTAAACGGTGATGAGAACCATCTTGAGAAAGCCTACATAAGACTTAAGAAACTTCTATTAGAATTTCGAAGATGTTTGAAGTCGAAATACCGCACTAGGCCAGCGTAGTGGACTAAGACCTAATCCCTCTCAGTAGTAGAGTTCTGTGCCCAGTAGTGGGACAGTGAAGGTAAACAAAGCTGTTATTATATATTAATGAATTCTCTCCGATGACTGTAAGCTCGCTGACAACCGTACTGGATAATAAAATAATTTACGAGATACTTAAGTTACGAGTTGGGTAACAATTTGATTGGCGTCTTGTTACTGCGGTGAGGCATGTGAAGTGACAATCGCTCGTAGAACACATATGTTAACAAAATAGAATTACAATAAATATATAGTTAGTTCATAATAGATTGAGCGTGGTTGAGATCTCATCTATAAATCTATGTGAAAATTGTGCACTTTAACCGACTTCAAAAAGGGAAAGGTTCGAAATGCAATCAATATTTAGACTTGCCCATTATTACATAATAAGAAGAAATACCATGGCGAAAAGTTGGTTCACAAGTTGCGGCTCTGCCTACCCCTTCAGTGCTAAAAAGTGTGTGTAGATTTGTATGTGTTTATGTGAATATAAAACAATTAGTTTCTTAATTTTTCCTATTCTATAATGTGTTTATATTGGGCAAATTTCTAACTATAATTTGGTTGGTAACCGGTGTCTCAATAATAATTAATTATCCAATTGTAGCGGAAAGGGTCATATATATTTATGACTCATATTGTTAGTATAATATAGTCACTTGCAATACTTTGAAGTCAATAGTATAGGCTATTATAGGTGATTCATTCACTATAGAGGTGAATTAAATAAATAGATTGACTATTGGATAAATCTTTGTTATAATCTATACATATTATTAAAACAAAGTCACCTTTTCTGTCTGCCTGTATGTTATCGATTTTCTCAAAATCTACTTACTGAACGGATTTTATGAAATTTGGTATGGAGATAGTTTAAAACCCTGGGAAGGTTATAGGCTACTGTCTATCCCGGGAAAATATATAGCCGGATTTTATCCCGAAAACTCCTATACACGGACAAAGCCGCGAACAAAAGCTGGTAAATAAATGAAAGTCAAAGGTGTGATTTTTGGATTTTGAACCTGCGAGCTTGACTTGGGCAGTCAACAAAACTTATTAATAAAACATTAATGCCCTTCATACATCGATATATATGTACTACATACTAGTTTTGATGTTCTAAACATTCACTATGTTCAACTGAAGTGTACTGTTAGCCATTCAAACTGAATTTAGTTTGGTGTCAATATTAATGCTTGTGGCTGTGTACGGAGTGGCGCTCATAATATAAAAACGTGAGTCTAAGTGCAAACCTGGATGTGAATAAAAAATATTAGTCAAATAAGTAAAATTATTTGTTGTTTAAATGAATAAATAGGTTATAACAGTGACGTTTTGGTTGCAATTTTAGTTCAGATGTTGAACAAATAGTTTATATGGACGTTCGTGTCTATAGAATATCCGTCAATGCCTTCATATATGTCATTTCACTCACTCTTCTTTCGTCGTTTTAATCTATAATTCTTTGGAATTCACCCTCGAAATCAGAAGGTCTGCCACGTGGGTGGCATTTTAAATAAGTCAAACAATAGCTGCTGAAGAGAATGGAAGAATCGATATCGTGATTTACAGTGTATTATGTAAATTTATGTCATTCTTATATGTGTAAAGTCTATATAATTTTAATTATTCTTTAATATATATTTTTTCTTTATATAATAGTGCCGTGCTAAGCTCAAAAAGGTATGTCAAAGAAAAACAAAATTTTTCCGGGATATTTCTTTTTCCGACTTACTAGATATGTATCGTTATATTATGACCAAATTACACAAAATCATTATAAATTGTAGCCTATGTGTTATCCTGCTGTATACCCAATATTACTGTAAAGTTTCATCCAAACCCGTTCAGTAGTTTTTCGTGAAAGATGAACAAACATACATACATCCATCCACACAAACCTTCGCATTTATAATATTAATAGGATAGTACTAACGGAGTAAGGTTTGGCCATGATGCCCAGCGGGTCTTGATTAATAGCGATGAGGTCTAAGTTCTGCAACAAGCTCCTCTCGTAACTTGTTATCTGGCCCATGTCGCAGCTCAGCAGCAGCGGCCCGAGAGCATCGCGTGCACCGCCACGTGGACCCGCGTTTGACTCTCCGATAGGGACCCTGCCTAGTATCAGCTGGAAATAGCCAATGGGGAAATATTGGTATTGTAAAACGATTTGAACCCAAAACGAAGGCAATATAAACATAAAACTCATTATTGTTCTCATGTAATATTTGTTTTATTTTTAATTGATTGAATGACGAGACGAGCTTGCCGTTCGCCTGATGGTAG
>NW_023593385.1:0-23683 GCF_014839805.1 Manduca sexta
AACTTATGAAATTAAATGAATGAATTGAATGTTATATTTTTGAATGATCACTTACTCTCAGGGACGGATTCATTCTTCGTAAAAGAACAGGATTCCCACTTGCACCGTTCATGTCCACGTACGTATCGCGGGGCTCCGACACATTATCTGTAGCAGAAAATATATAAGCTACATTTACTCATGGAAAAGTGGACGATAAAGCGGTGAACAAAACCGTAGAATGTAAGTAACAAGACAAGTATATTCTATGTAGTCATACGTAATATTGTATGTTATTACTTACTTTTGTTGTCGCGGACGCCGGTTTTACGTTTTGTAATACTATTACAAAATAATAAGCAATAATATTACGTTAGTAACAGCAGACACGAAGAAAAGGGTATTGGAAAAGCTGAAACCAAACAATATAAATTAGAGTACGTAT
Organism: Manduca sexta; assembly: GCF_014839805.1. Lineage (NCBI taxonomy): Eukaryota > Metazoa > Arthropoda > Insecta > Lepidoptera > Sphingidae > Manduca > Manduca sexta. The sequence continues at coordinate 425 of NW_023593385.1, forward strand.
AAGTTTTGTAACCGTAAATAAAAATAAATACGGTCGCGGCTGTACGGCTAAAAAAACTTATGAGAGTTTTTTTAATCTTGCTATAGTGGATGAGGAAGGGTGCCTTTCGCCATATAGGGAGCAAATTTAAATTCCGATCAATTAAAAAATACGTGTGTGTTTTAAATTTCTTTCGAATCGAAAAACACACTCATTTTTATGACATGTACATCAAACTCTAGAACAAACGCTGGATCCACTCTCCAGGAAGAACAGAGAACCCCTCTCAGTTATTATATCAGCCGACTCTCCAGAGATGAAGCGTAATCTTATGCATATCATTTGAGTATGTTCTTTCCATGTTACTCTGTTGTCTATATGTACTTCTAAAACTTACCCCTTATTCAAAGACATGTTTTTATCTTAGGACCGATTAAAGCTGTGATAACAAGTCTGTTGTTATCACAGCTTTACTCCATGATTAGGGCCTTTGTGATTGGCTAATATTGAAATACAACAATATTAACCAATCACAACGGCCTATTACTACACTGCGAAGGCTGCCATGCCGACAGCACTGAAAACAGACTTGTTATCACGGCTTTACTCTGTCCTTAGGTAAAAAGTCTATGAATAAGGGGACACATTTTTTCGCTATCCATAATCACATTATCCTGATATTTAATGTTTATGTCATGACTTTTGTTAGCTTTTTGGAAAATTGTATGACTGTAGTTTTCACTAAATTAACTTAAAGTTGATTATTTTCTAGCCATGTAATAATCCGATTTAGTGCGTTATTTATTTCTATTTGCTTCAAATTTTTAACTTAATTTTGTTTAGATTTAAGCACCTACCTACATATTTATATGCTCCAAAGCAGATGTCGGCGAACTCTTTCTTTATTATTTAAGACCAATGTACCTATTTACCCGACATCATAAATAAAAATTTGGATTTGAACTTTTGTTCTGTAAATGATCGTAATATGTACTCACTTGTCACAGTTGCTAGTATATGGCTCAGTATTATTAAATTTATTATTCTCCCCATCATTGTCTAATATATCCTTTGTCGGTTGACAGCTTCCGTTGACGTATTTATATCCTGGGTCATAATTCGGAATGCTAACAGTTTCGGTTGTGTCTTCTATGAACCTTTCAGGACTACCACGTTCTTTATCGCACAATTCGAATTTTAAATTCGTCATGCATGACCATAAAGCTGTTATTCTGAAAACAAATCATATTGAATTTGGATAATACTCAATCACTCTGTTATTGGGATCATCAGTCTGTTGTACGTCTCATTATCTCTTGTGAACCGTGTTGTCATCTTCATAACTGCTTGGGGATATCAGAAGTTTATACATAAACTGTTGACTCGAATTGATTGACACGTAGATAGATCAAGTTGTAAATATACACGCACCACCTCATTTAATTCCTCAAGGGATTGAAGTGGTGCGCAACTGGTTTACCCACTTTTCGCCGTACGTATTCCGTCCCATGATGTGATGGGAGCGAGCCTATCGCCATAACAGACACAAATTCCGGACTCTGAGCTGATACTGAATGAAAATATCCATTAGTACTTTGCCCGGGGATCGAACACGAGATTTCAACACTGTAGTCGAACCGTAATGCAACTACGCCAAAGTCAGATAAACATATAGAGCATATTTATTATTATTCGTGTACAGTCAGACACAAAGGTAGCTAAAAAAATTCATTAGTTCAAAATTCTTCTACAAATTAACTTCAGTCAAAATATTTAATACGACGAAATTTTAAAGGCCGAAATATCCATGCATATTAATTATTTTTACGTTTTCTTTCAACTGCGAGAACTAATCACTAACTAGACGTGAATTTAAATTCTTTACTTGCCAATACTTGTTTAGTTACACAGATTAAAGGTGAAACAAAATGTATGAAAATGGACCTTAAGCTATAACCTTAAATGGGATTTTTTATTTTTATTTTATTTTATATTTGATGATTCGACTTGGTTGATTTGGATAATTCGACTGCTCTTAAACAGTAGTAAAGCACCCACACCTAAAATTGGATTACTCTGCGTGGCATCACCCCTCGACATGGTCAGCTACCCTGGCCATAATCCCTTCAAACCGCAACAAAACTGGTTATTCAATTTTCCCAGAACAAAAGTTATTACAGTGGTACCAGCAGACCGACTCTTGAACACAAAACATATCTAGTACATGCTATTAATAATTAATAATAATTATTATATCAAAGAAGATAATCTAAACTCTAAACATTAAACAATATAGTTAGTTATAGACCGACCATCAGAATTATTCAGGACTAATTTTGTGCTCCAAAACTTACTACACATTGGAAATAACTCGTTGTTTTATTTGAAAAAAATGTGACAAGATGTCACACCGTCGTTAAATATTAATACAAATATTTAAAGAAAACATGCTAATATGCCCAGTAAAACGTGTAAAGCACGATATAAGTGTTTTATATTAATGTTTTGCTATTTCACGGTAGATTGAGTAACCATCGCATGAGCGCAAATTATTTGTATAACAATATTCCCAATATTCGCTGTATATAATCTTAGAACTTTTCGTCTAAACTTAACTTAATTTATCAAAATAGTAAGTTATTTATCGGTAATAAATATACATTACGTAAGCAGTCCTTGTATACGTTTCACTATTAACTCAATAACCACTAATGCACTTAGACACAAAGCTAAATGTTTAACCGACATGTTTCACCGTACGGGTGTAATAACCAACAGACAATACTTTTGAATAAATTAATTTTACCTCGTTATAAAGAGAGCGACCACAGGTATCGGAACACCATATTAATTTATATTGTGACGAAGACTAGGGAAAATACATCGGCACTCTTGATTGGAGGATTTTGAATATTGCTTCTAAAAAAGGATGTGGTTCAATATTAGTATAACTATACAATGCGTGTTTAATGGAAATGGACTGGGCACGTAAAAACAATGACACATAGAAGACTGACGCGGAAGGTAACTTCCTGGCTGCGCGCTTCTGGCAATGGAGCAAAAGGCAGATCATAGGAACGCTGGACAGACGATATTAAAAAGATAGGTAGGAACATTTGTGTAACAAAAGGCTCACTCTTTATCACGTCATGGAAGAACAATAATAAAAATAATAATAAAATTTATTTCCCACAAGTTTTAACAATAATAATTTAGTTCCCTGACTTCTGAGCTAGGTATAAACCTGTGTTTCAGAAGTCAGTGTCCTCTTCCTTAAATGACAATTATCCATGTGAGGAAAAAAACAAAAAATAAAAACTATAAAAATAAATTACCAAAAAACACAACAAGAAAAAACTTTGTGTGTGTGTGTGTGGAACAGGACACATACGCCGAAATGTGGCTGTACTAATTGCGCCTCTGCCTACCTCCTCGGGGATAAAAAGCGTATGCATACTTTAACAGTCACGAATTCTCTGCGGCAGGCACAAGACAGGATGGAGTGGAAGCAGCTCGCCAGCGCCACCACGGCTAATTAAAGCGGACACGACCTTCAGACATGAACACGGTTTACCTTGTTTATCAGAATATATCAGATTATGAAATAGTTTCCTTTTATCGAAGTAGATTTAATTCCGAAGTGGTAAACTGTTACAAAAAATACATACATACTGTAGAAGATTCCATTGAAAATAACGTCAACAACTTCTGGACTTATATTTCTAATAAAAAGAGCGAGTAGCATATATACCATCGCGTATGTCTTACATTGGTCAAACTTCTAAAGAACTAAAACAATATGTAATTTCTTTTTATCTTTTTTCCAGACAGTTTTATCAACCCTCAATATTCTTCGCAACTTAAATGATATAAATACATGGTTTGAAAACACACCTTTTATACTTTATGCTGATAACCTAAAAATTTACATATTTGTTAAAGATACTAATAACTGCTTAAAATTTCAAAGTGATCTAATAGACTCTCTGAGTTTTGCTCACATACCAAATTGAACGTTACCGTCTCAAGTGTAATATTATAAGTTTTACTATAAACAAAAATATAGTTAAATATCACTATTCGCTATGTAATAATATATTAACAAGAGTGTCCTATATAAAAGACCTAGGCATTTTACTTGACTCCAAGCTACACTTAGACTTAAACTTAGGGAAGGTAATAACTAAAGCGTTTCAAATGTTCGGCTTCGTTACTCGGACCGCAGTAGACTTCTCTCGTGCTTCTACATGTATCTGTAGCGATATTTGATTCGCTCTCAGTTGAATACGCCTGCCTAATTTGGGATCCCTTCTACGACAAACACAAGTTAGCCCTGGAAAGGTTCAACGCAAATTCCTATTCCTGCAATTTAGATATCATCGTGCGAACATGCCGCATACGCAAGTTTTGGCTGAATACAATTTAACAAACAGCTAAAAAATTAAAATAAAATTACATAATTGTAAAATGTAGGTAGATATTGTAACTTTGACTTTGCGGATGAACAACACCTCAGTCAGCCCCGTGACCATGAAGGCTGCAAAGTCTTCGAAACGTCGGGAGAAAACTAAAATATAAAAAACCGCGATAGAATCCGAAAAGTAGTTTAATTTCAATGAATACAATTTACTGCCTTTAGAAAAAAGAAGAATGCTACTTCAGATGATGACCCTTTACGAATTATGTCATAATAATTTGGATTGTATGTACCTAGCCAACAAAATGGATTTTTCAGTTCCTCGAATTAATCAACAGCGTGGGCGGTGCGATTATCCGTTGTTGGCGACGGCCTCGTGTCATACTAACGCGGGTGAACATGCACCCCTAAAGAGAAACTGTAGAATTTACAACAATAATATTACAGATGTAGATATTTTCACCGGAAAATTTACATATAAAAAACAAATAAGCTAAATCCGATCATATAGTATGATTGTATAAGATACATTTTAAACATATTTACAGTTATACTATGTATTTATAATATTCTTTACATAATATGTGGAAATTGCTGTGGTTGTTACATTAGCTACTTTATATTACGTTATACTGTTTAATTATATTTTATTGTAACAACGTGATTTTTCCCAAATAAAAAATTTCGTGTGTCATCAAACTGTCAGTACTCATGAGGGAAAACGAGCTTTGTGAATCATGAACCACTGGACACGAGCATTATGTTATGAACGTGCTATGAGCCATGTCTGATCACGCCGTTATAATTAAATACATGATTATCTAGTGGTCGAAATTTGCCAACTTTTCTTTCGGAGCGAAAAAGGATTGTTGTTTTTCATTCAAATTCAATGGCGAATTAAAATGATATCGTAGCAAGCGTTAATGTGACACAATTTATCCATGACGCAGATCTGATAAAACAGCGAGTTCGTCACGGGCGAACCAATCCAATAAATTTGCGCTCCCAGTCGACCAGTGATTTAAAATTGAACATTAAAAATAAATAAAATAAAATAAAAATGCTTTATTCATCACGTAGGCGAACATAGTTACACTTATGATAAGTCAAGGTACATGAGAATAATTAATTATTACTAATTAAATTAGCTTATATAAACAAAGACAATTTATATTGAAACTAAATTAAATTAAAAATATACTTAGTAAACAAAGAAGTCATTATTATTCATAGCTAGGCCATAAATAGGCTATATTTCAATTGTCAACTTGGTTAGCCATTCCAATGACGACCTCACTCAAGCATGGCGCTTGATGTTTCCGTTAACATTTAATCCGAAGGTGGCGCCATCTGTTGTCACTCAGTCACGCTTATCATCTGATAAAGCGCTATTTATTTCTTTCCGACAAAAATAATTATTATAAAGCATAGAATGATACTTTCACAATTTTAACATCAGACACAGTCACTGCATTTTTAAATCACCTTAACTCCATCAATAATAAAATCCAATTTACTATGGAGTTAGAACACAATAAATTTCTTACCTTAGATATTTTAATCATCCATAATCCTGATCAGACCTTAAGTCATCGGAAACACACCCATAATGATAAATATCTGGACGATGAATCTCATCACCATCCAATACAGTTAGCTACCGTGGGCAAATCTATGTTTTAGGGAGCACAAGAAATCTGTTACCAGGAACACGTGGCCGCTGAGCTGCAACATGTCAAGCTAGTACTACGAGACAACGAGCTCCAAATTTCACGCCGCCGTCACAGAAACCGAGTGTAACCAACACAGTTGATCATGTTCTGGTTGTATTATCAAATATGTAAGAGAAATCACCGACAAGATTGGCTACATCCTGAAGCGTGCTTCCATAAAAAAATATTTTAAGCCGCCTAAGAAGATGAGTAAATTTTTACTACCTGTCAAGTACCTTATACCTCTGCAAGAACCAGACGTATAAAAGATAGATTGCAACTGTAGCCTCTCTTATATCGGCCAAACAAAAAGTAAAATAAGGACACGCGTAAAAGAACATACTCATATAGCTGACGTGAAAAACAAACGCGCTACGAATGCTGCAGTCGCTGAACACTCTAAAGGAGGCTCCAATCATTATCTGCGACTGGACAGGCCACAAATCCTTGCCAAAGAACACCGATTCCTGCCTAGGATGATTCGGGAGGCAATTGAAATTAAAAAGTATCCTAATTTCAATAGGGAGGATGGTTGAAAGCTTGCACAAGCCTGGGATCCAGTTCTACATTTAATTAAATCGGAACCAAAAAGACCGGGTGCCAGACTTCAAGACACTGTGAGCTCATTTTGCGTAGATTGGACCACCCATAGCTAAAATATTTAAAAAGTTTTATAATGATTTGATATGTTTACGCGAATGTTAGACATAAAATTAAATTTTTCGATGATTCCGAAGTTTTAGGGAAAATTAATTTGTCATTATCCCGCAACGAAATCAATTAAATAGAAAAATAGGGAGGAGTTGGAAATATTAATTGTCCTCTTTCCTCCATAGCAAAATGGGAGACACCGCTGTGATAGAGGCGTGATACTATGTATGTATGACACATTGAAAATCATGTAAACGTGAAGTTGTTAAATTGTTCCAGATTTGTATGTGATCGGGTTTCAACTTTACCTGGCTAATAAAAAATCTGCCTTTAGTAAAGTTAAATACACATTGTCATAATGTAGAATTAAAAATGTTATCGCAGTTATTTGTATCGATTATAACTATTTTTCTTCTTTCATGTTATTCAATATAATATTCGCGATGGATGAATAACTAAAAGCAATTTTACACTAATTATGTCATTATTGCTGTCATTATTTAAACTGCTCAAATAAAATTTCCTGTTTCAATTGTTTCAAATGAATCATTTATATTGTATTGTAACGCTCATCACTCACTTTTATTTTTAACCGACTTCAAAAAAAGGAGGAGGTTATCAATTTTTTTTTTTGTCTGGGCACGGCAAAATGTCTCCACTGCACCTGCACCAATAGAATGTCGACTGACGAGAGATTATTATCCCTCGGCAGTCTCAGATATGTAGCAGAGGCTGAATAGAAATTAAAAGGGATGAAGATGATGGTACGGCTTCACCATGGCTCATTTATATCGGAGTAATGATATTATAATGTAGTAGAGAGCTCCGTTGTAGGCATATTAGTATTCAGTATAGAAACCACAACCTCAAACTGTATCACTTGTAAACCAACATGAAGGGCGAAGGGCAACATAATGTTGAAATGAGTCAGATTACATCATACTAGTTTAGTCATTTATTGTGAATTATGTTACTTTTGTAGGTATATGTGTGTCAATATAAATGCAAGTGATGATTTCGGTATTCTGAAATAAGACTTGATTTTATTCATGTTGGACCAGATTGAACAGTTGAGCCTAAGCTATTGAATAGGAAACATTAAAAAGAGATTGATGTAGAATATAAGGGGTTTCTTGAAAGTGAACCTGGCAGAACTAGATAGCTAGCAATGTTTGTTCTATAACATTCTAAACAACAATGTTTGTTCTATGAGTTTTTATATAACTCAATACATTAAATAAAAAATATTTTTATTTTTTTTTTATTGTACTGTCGTGACATTTGTATGTCTATGTTTCATTCATAAAAAAAGAACGACGTACGCTCCCGTTCGAATTTGTTGGCTCGTTGTCAATAATAATAAACCTTTCTTCACCAGATTCAATTACCTTGTTAATATCAATTGCTCGCGGGGTTTGTTTATGTACCTACATATGGCAGTGGGTAGTGCACATAGCTCGCAAAACAGATGGCTGATGGGGCAAGAAGATTCTGGAGTGGAGACCACGAACTGGCCAGCGCAGCGTCGAACGTCCATCCACGAGATGGGCAGATCACCTCATATAAGTCGCAGAAGGTCGCTGGATGCGGGCCGCTTCCAATAGGGCGATCTGGAAATCTTTGTGGGAGGCCCATGTTCAGCAGTGGACATCCTGCGGCTGATGATGATGACTACATTGAGTCCACAATCCCTTAATACTTTACCAGGCTTAGGACTGGCTACATTAAACAATTAAAAAGAAATAAATCGTATGTAGGTATGTAGTTTGTGTATCTAAACAAAATCACAACGTTTTACGTAATCATTCTATAAAGTTTTTTAATCGCAAATATTGGTAGAAAGATATTATTTACTTTTCATTGCTTATTGCTACATCCGTAGATACATCGATCGATACGGCGACGAAAGATCGTGGCACACTAGATCATAATATAGCGCGTGCGCATCAAACCCAACGACTGGCGACTGAATAAATAGATCAACCTCCGCCGCCATTCCGCTTTCAACCTCGCGATTCTCGCGGGTTTGTTTCCTAATCTTCGCTATGTGCATAGATAAATATGATTCAAGCGGAACTTAAATTAAGTATTTATTATTATATGAACTGAATATTTAACAAATTAACAAAAATCATAGAAGGAACGTTATTGTTAATGATGTTGGCTATCTAATCCTGCGAGGTTGATGGTTTTTTTTAAATAACCCTGTATATAGAAGAAACAGTTTACTTTCTTAAAGAAAACACTTACCACCTTAGTCATAGTCGTTTTTTATCTAAGGACGGAGCATTGCTGTGATAACAAATTTAAAACTACAAATTCAATTGAATTTTTAAATAGACATAAATTGTTTTAAGTATACGGACTATAATGTAATTTTGTACCAAAGCAAAAGAAGTAAATCAAATTAAATAAGTATTTTTGGATCAAATCTTTATTATTAGAGTAATTACAAAATTATAATCAAAGAAAATAAATACTTTGTTTCAAGTCAATTATTTATTTAATTCAATGAACACAATTTTCTTCGCATTTTAGAGGGAACAATGCAACAACCTATATCATTATGCACACACACTTACGCAGGGATTGCTTAAGACGCAGCAGTCACGCACACTAGCTTATAAGAGTTGGCCTATTTGTTTTAGTGTCATTGAAGCGCGCCACTCGATCTAGACATATAACTTATCAAAGTTCTCGGATTGCTTGATTGGGACCTTCTATTCGACCGCGCTAAATGAAGATGGCCACATTAAGCTTTAACCGACCTTAAAACGATATCTCTAAGGCTATTCGTTGTAAGAACGAGTTCTTGATATTGTTATACTGCACAAGACCGCAGTTCCGTCCTCACCGTCAAGGATTTCACCGCGCCCCTCGTCTTCCTGATTCTTCTAATAGTTTCCAGCCCAGATTACAGTAATTGGTCGATAGTCCCAATATCTTCCCTTAATCACTAATGGCTCCACCCACTCCCATTGATTATCCAGTCGTAGGTTCGTAACCCGTTAATAGGTTGCCCTCAGCATGGTCAGATAATTTAAAGGGTTGCGAGCGCCCAGAGCGCCTTCATCTGATAGTCCGGTGTGTTTGTATAAGCGGACCCTTGTCAGGCTAACAAACGAAAGATATGCGATAAGAACTCATCGGGACCATTGTATCGACAGAGCTCGACCCGTGAGCGTTTCTGCTGCTCGATATTTTGTAAAATCCATCGCGTGGATTTTTTTTGCTGTTTATTAGTGAAAATTACTAGTTAATATTTTGATTTGCTAAGACTAGTGACATAGTCTGTTGTTATATTATTTCTGAATGAAAATGGGTCATGAACAACGGAAAGATGATGGTAGTTTTATTGGGCAAGGTACCCTTCTTACGAAAATAATTACAAACGTGGCAACCAAAACTTAACGTAAACTTTTTTTTATAGTCATTAACCTATTATAATTTATATCCTCATTTATCATCAGCCTTGGAAACTTAAAAAAAATGAAAGTTTTTGGGCACATATAGATGAACATAAACAAAAAAAACTGTTTTATATTATTACAATATACATCAAATCAACAAATTAGTGTTACGCTCCATTATTTTGCATCTCGATGTTGCGCCTGTTGTCGACAGCTGAAAAAACAAATCATCTGGTTAGTTATGCCAGAACTGGTGTAGTCAAGTTCATAGCAATATAAAATTTTAAATTTTCTCCAATGTCTTCGTCAACCCTATATCTACCACTAAGCAAGATTGTGTAGTCCCTGTTGTGTCCCTGCTTAAGGGAGATTGTAACCAATATAATTCCTAGATATTATCTAACATTGTTTCCAAATTTAGGATGGTATCGCTACAGTTTACGGTCGGGTTTGACGCTTACCATAACTTTTTCCGTCGTTCTATTCATTTGTATCTGTTTGTTTTTTAAAAAATAATTCAATTGATCAATTTATTTGCATGATATCGGTTACACTCATTCTCATTCAAAGTTAAAGATCGAGATTGAGATCGTCTTAAGGAGATAACTCTTGACTAATTATGTAATAACAAATAAGCTTTACAGAGATCAATTTTGATCGATATGTGTGTATTTCATCAGTACGAAACTCTATGAGTTTACCTAACGTGCCATAGAGACTAATTGTCTGTTTTTTTGGGCTTGTGAGTCCCTATCACAACCTGGCTTGTTCCAGGCTTCAGAAAATATGTAGTTTTGAAAAGCTGCATTATAGCTAGCAGCAAGAATTTTGACAAGATGCTCCGGGGGCATTTTAAAAACTCTATTAGAGATCCCGTAGCTCCGTTTTAAATATCTCTAAAAACCAAAAAATAATTTAACATTACCTATGTACTGGTTACCATTTTAGAGTCGGTGACTAATTAATATTGCTAGCTAAGCTAGATGAATACATGAACAAATATACGAAAATAATGTTTGATTTTAATAAGCTACCGACTGTAATATAATAGGTAATGTAAGGATAAAGGAGATGCATTGAAGTTTATTTTTGTGAAGAAAAAAAGATTGATGAAGACACTAAAAGTTTAAAGGCAATTTGTAATTTTGAATTAGTTCAACTACTATTACTAACTGTACATAATATTTAAATTTATTTGCAACCAACGCACCGTATGATTTTGCCTTGTATTTCGTGTAAAACAATTTGGTCAACATTGCCAACACAATACCGGCTCCAAGGGACGAGAAGAGAATTATTAAAATCATTCCAGTATTAGATGAACCCGCTTCAGAATGTTCTTCAGGTTCCAATTTGTCTGACGTGCCCAAACTGAAAATAATTTAAACTACATCATATTCTCATAGCAGACGTGGTACTTGTAAATTTTGCTTACGTTAAGTTAATTACTTATCCAAGTTCTATGTAAGTCACAAATTAAGTGAGTATATAACAGTTACCGACTTATGAAGTCAACATCAGTGAATTGTTCGAAGTTCAATAATTTATGTAAAACTCAAAAATATTTAATCGTCATTAATGCTGACTATTACAGGCTCCATAAATTTAATGACTACATTCTGTTATGTCGACATCATCGTTTTTGTCATACGTGAAATCATTCAAACGTTGATGTTTAGGTGAGACTAACCGAAAAATACTACAAACAATTAATATCCCTAAAATTACAATCAAGCGAGGGACAAATGGTACAAACTACAAATTAAACCAACATTACTTTCTACAATATAATACAGCTTAGCTACATGTTGGCATATGATGTATAGAAGAATGTCTATGATTTGCAGGTAGACGTCATTACTATAATTAGTATCGACCTAATTCTGCCCACTTCAGACCACTCAAACAACACCAAATTACACCCTGGAATAGGCGTCGTGATCACCCACAGTTCTTACTTACTTACTTCTAAATATTAATTATAATTATTCATACCTCTCTGTTGATGCCTTCTCTTTAGTTGGCTTTCTAGTAGTTGTTATGGAAGTTTCGTTTGCCATCTTTTCAGTTATCGTTGTACTAATAGCCGGTGTTTCAGAAGTGTCGTTTAACATTGCCGCTGTTGTATTTTCACTGGTAGCTGGTGTTACGGAAGTGTCGTTTGACATCTTTTCTGTTGGCTCTCCACTAATAGCCAGTCTTGCGGAAGTGACGTTGGATACTTTTTTAGTTGTCTCTGTACTAAAAGCCGGTGTTTCAGAAGTGTCGTTTAACATTGCCGCTGTTGTATTTTCACTGGTAGCTGGTGTTACGGAAGTGTCGTTTGACATCTTTTCTGTTGGCTCTCCACTAATAGCCAGTCTTGCGGAAGTGACGTTGGATACTTTTTTAGTTGTCTCTGTACTAAAAGCCGGTGTTTCAGAAGTGTCGTTTAACATTGCCGCTGTTGTATTTTCACTGGTAGCTGGTGTTACGGAAGTGTCGTTTGACATCTTTTCTGTTGGCTCTCCACTAATAGCCAGTCTTGCGGAAGTGACGTTGGATACTTTTTTAGTTGTCTCTGTACTAAAAGCCGGTGTTTCAGAAGTGTCGTTTAACATTGCCGCTGTTGTATTTTCACTGGTAGCTGGTGTTACGGAAGTGTCGTTTGACATTTTTCTGTTGGCTCTCCACTAATAGCCAGTCTTGCGGAAGTGACGTTGGATACTTTTTTAGTTGTCTCTGTACTAAAAGCCGGTGTTTCAGAAGTGTCGTTTAACATTGCCGCTGTTGTATTTTCACTGGTAGCTGGTGTTACGGAAGTGTCGTTTGACATCTTTTCTGTTGACTTTCCACTAATAACTGATGTTCCGGAAGTGTCGTTTGACATCATTTTAGTTCTCGTTGTACTAATAGCTGATGTTTCAGTAGTATGGGTTAACATCGCTGCTGTTGTGTTTTCACTAGTAGCTGGTGTTGCGGAAGTGTCGTTTGACATCTTTTCTGTTATTTTTCCACTAAAAGCTGTTGTTTCGGAAGTTTCATTAAGCAGCAGCATAATTGGCGATCTGGTATCGGCTAGTTCCTCACTTTTGTGATACCTTAAAATAAACAAAATACATAGAAAATCCGATTTATATTGGTATCTAATTCATATGGAAATATCTATTAATTATGCTTAAATAATCTTAAAAAAATAGCAATATCTTATATGCAGTTTTGCAGGAAATAAAATGAGACAGTGAGAGGGCTCTTGTATGGCTGAATTGTTGTTAGCTTCCGGCCACGTCTTTATAATAATTCGTTAAGTAATGTTCTGATTTACAGGTAGTGCTTAATCCATAATGGTCCAATGTTAGCCCCTTTCGGGCCAAATTACCTCAAACAACACAGTAAAATAATGTCCTTTTTTAAAAAAAAGACATACTCATGTTTATAGCCTAGAAATAAAACACGTGACATCAACGGCTCAATGTAGTTCTAGTAAAACAGTCAAGCATAAAATTTTACACTGTTATATTATGCGCTGGGCAGACAGAAAAGACGTAGGACGCGGACAGGACGCGAACATATGTCTCTTCCGCGTACCTTTCATACAAAATGTATAGAAACGTCGCGATGCAAAACATATAGAAAAGACAGAGCGCGGACACAACGCGGACACGACGCTTACTCGCCTGTGCCCTATTGTAAAATATATAGAAAGGAAGGGGCACCGTCGCGAGCGCCAATAGACAGGGGTGCGCGCAGGGTGAGGCGCGGGTGCCGGCACTCGCACGTTGTTCACACATAAAACTACCTGCGTCCTTGAGTAGTTACGTGTTTAGAGAAGGAAGATCATTGTATATTAAGTGAAAAGCGGGACGACTATATATTCAATGTTCAATTTTATAGCTTAATTGAAAGTTAACTTGTTCTATATAATTATAATAGACCAGAGTATTTCAATAATCCTGTGTATATTAGCGAGATACACCAGCGCTATTAACACATTTTCATCTTCCGAAGCATACATGTTATCGTTTCAAAATCGGACAGCTGAAAACCGTCATCTCTCGCGGCGCCCAGCGTCACGTCCGCGCCTCGTCCCTTCTATATGTTTTCAAAAATTGCGACGGCACCCCGTCTGCGCCTTGTCTGCGCCTCATCCTCGCCGCACATCTTTTCTGTGTGACCCGCGCCTTACACTGTTGACAGTCGTTGAACTCGGCACGGGCATCGTACCTTTACACTAACTTTATTGTCTTTACCGTAATGAGTACAAAGGGGATAAAATATTTCACAATAGCTCACCCTACGGTCCGGCATGCGGCGTCTATTTCCGTAGATATTCTTGTTCTGAAAATATATAATAAAATATATTTTTTTTTGCATACAGGCTCGGTGAAGTAACACCATTCTCTGGTTCTAAGTATATTAGGGATCAGATAGGGTGTCGAGTGACGAGTGATGTTTAGATACCAGTTGCCAGGCGGAACAATTATCCCGCCCTGTTTGATATATACAGACTGAACCCGAGACTTTACTGGTGGTAGGTCTCTCATATGTGAAAGTCCGCATGGGTTGGTACCACCGCAATGTCTACTTCTGTCGCCAAGCAGCAGTGTGTAGTCACTGTTGTATTCGGGCTTGAAGAACATTGTAGCCAGTGTAACTACTGGACATAATAAGACTTAACATCTCATGTCTCAGGCTGGCTTAAATTTTTCATGTATTTATCTAGTTTAACTAGCAATTTGAAGTAGTCACCGACTCCAAAATTAATACCCAGTATATAGATAATGTTAAATTATTTTTGGTATTTAGAGGTTTTTGAGGCGGTATAAATTTTTGTTAATAGTTTTTACTTTTTGAAAAGTATATTTATTAATTTATTTTAGGTTCTCCAGCAGATTATACCTTGAATTTTTTACAGAAGTAGTATAACGATGGTCACATTCTGATGCACAACCAACTTAAAGCAGTACATAACATTCGTTTAAGTAATGTGTACATTGTTAAATTATGTTATTACATAATATGAGAATATATATTTAGAGTAAGTAAGTTTTTACCCTTCGCCAGCGTTCTATATCATAAAGGAACAAATGTGGTTTAAAAAAAATGGTTATGGTTTTCTCAAGCACAGATTTCTAAGTTCCTATAACTATTAGTTGCTTAGAAGTCCTGCAATTCTGCCGTGGTATTCGAGGCACAGTAGATCAAAGGCAGACAATTTTTATTACTGATTTAGAAAGTAGAACTTTCTTTTTATCCAGGTTTTATACATTAAATTATAAATTAATTTTCTTGTTTGATAAACAGCAGTGAAAACGATAAAATAGTCTAGTTAACCATGTAGTAGAACAGATCCACCTCTTCTGACTTACTGTATCGATTACCAGGGCTGAATTATCGTAAATAGGTGATAAAATATAGGAATTAATGCTCACCGTTCTACATAAGCCCATGAATACTTTAATTTGTATTTTATCTGCAAATAAACATCACATGATTGTTACATTTGATAAATAAAAATAAAGACACAACTTAGCTTTTATTACTTCGGAATGTATGATTTATAGTTATAATAGAATCCAGTTGTGTTTTACATTCGTTTATGGTTTTAAAATAGAAGTTAAATAGCAAGCCCCTTCTGAGAGCGTTTCCACATTATCCGTTGTCGGACGTCGTGAGCCGGTATCCGATAATATGTTGTATCTATCACATATCCGATGAAATCCATCCGTTTTGACTGCATTCCCAGTTACTTAGTGCGGGGAGAATGCCAGAGTATAAAGGACATGTCAGCTCTTTGTATAGGTGCTGGTTTATTATTTCGATCAATTAACAACCAAACTCAATATTTATTATAATCTACTAATACTTAATAAATCAAAAACTTAGTCTATCAGTTTATGACCCGAAATGTCGTATACCATCAGGCAAGCGGTTTGTTCGGCTCGTCAATAATTTATACCCGAAAAAAGAAGATAAGAAGTCTTCTTCTTATCTTCTTAAGATAAGGAGAAGAGTTCTTCGTATTCTTCTTCGTAAGAAATATAAGAAGCGTTTACTCAAACATTGAAATTATCAACGTCAGACTATTTTTTTACTGGTGGTAGGTCTCTTATATGTAAGAGTCCGCCTGGGTAGGTACCACCGCAATGTCTATTTCTGCCGCCAAGCAGCAGTGTGTAGTCACTGTTGTGTTCTGGTAAGGATATTGTAGCCAGTGTAACTACTGGACATAATAAGACTTAACATCTCATGTCTCAAGACAGCGAGCGCAGTGGAATACCCAACAATACTTTGTAATTCAAGTTGTTGGATGGTGTCTCTGCTGTTTATGGGCGGTCGTATCACTTACCATCAGGCGAACGGCAAGCTCGTCTCGTCATTTAAAGCAATAAAAAAAAATCTTGTTGAACAGTGTCACTAAATTTCAATAAATAAATTTATTTCCAAAAAAATACAGATAAACTCATGCACTATAACATAATTGTGTACAGACGAAGTAATAAGTAATCCACCGTGAACATGGTAAGAATTTACTTGTGATATGGGAAAAAACCCAACTGTAAAAGTCTACTTTTGACCCAATTTATTATTGTGAATTCCCAAACATAACTAATTAGTAGTTTTATCGCTAATTACTATTGAGGAAAATATATTGAAAATATTTAATTAATAATGTTAACGTTCAATAAATGGGTTTGGGGGCTCGGCAAATACAAAAATAAATATAACAAACATATCACGTACGTTATATATTTTCGAGAGGAGCCGAAAACATGGTTTACAGTCGTTTTCAACAACCATCATCTTTTCCATCCATCGTAAAAATGGACCAATCAGGAAAAAGCTTTTTTGACATGTTGCAAAAGACGAAATTTGGTTGGTGTGTTCTTGGGATCGGATTGAATATTGAGATTAGGATCGTTTATTAAAACGACTGTTAGTTGCAACGTAAATAGTCTTTAGATTGGCAGCTCCTAGATTCGATGCCCAGGGCGCGGGTGGCTGACAGTGATCGAGAGGCCTCCGCGACGCGACGTCCTCTTAGCACTCGCCCCTGAGTATGACCTACTTAATAGGTCGAAACTGGTCGACGATTCCGACTACTTTTTAAACGTAAATAAAACCGTGTTGTTTTCGATTAATTTAATATGTCTCGCGTAAGTTTTAATAATATTAATAACTCTAATAGTATAAAAACATGCACCAACTTATGAATGAATGTAATGACCACCGTAATTACGCTTTGTAAAAAAAGGTTTGCTACCACTGATTTGTATGCAAAAACCAACACGAAACGAAGAACATATACTTTTATACGGGGACGGCAGAGTGACTCCACTGCATCTGATATTAAGTGGAGTGGAGTCCGATAGAATGTCGACAGACGAGAGATGATTACCCCTCGGCAGTCGACACAATTATGCCGGCCTGTTGGAACCGATATACACAGGCTGATCCCGAGAACGCAACACCCATATGAGGGCCACTATGGATGGTTTTAACACCTTGTGTACGGCGGTTGCTATTTGGGCGGATATAAAATATATCTTACCACAAGCAAATTACATTTACAGAAGTAGACAAACCGAGCCAAATGCCTTTACCACACGTTTAAAATCGTAATAATTTATCATGGTATTTATCATACTTTTCGGGTCCAGAGCATAATTTGCAAGACTTAATAATAACATAACTTACTGTTTCAACTTCAGGATCTTTGCTGTAACTGGAACAAAATAAAATCATTTATTATAGAAATCGGATCATTAAAAGATCCATACGGAAACATCTGGTACTTTGAAGCTACTAAGTTTTATTTCTGTGCTCATTAGCACAATAATGTTACAAATTGAATCAAAATTAAATGTCAAATGCCTCGACGCCCTTGTCAAATTATCGCACCAATTCGTGATTACACCTACGCTTCGTCTCAATGTGATTATGATGCATTTGACCGGGATAAGGAACCATCACTAGCTGCTTGGTAAGAACATTGAAATGCTCGTTTCGTCATTTGCTTGTACATAAATGTGCCTCAAGGTTTGAACTCCTGAAAACGACTACCTTTTAGTCTAACTTGGGCCAATATGCACCTATTAACCGGCACATTCGAGAATTCAATGTCATAGCTAAAACTAAGGATGTTGATTTGTTCTCTGTCAGTTTCAGCACATTTAAGAAGATTTTAAATTCGTAAATCGAAAATATCGACACACTGGTTTTAGCTTGCTTTGTTTTAATTAAGTATTTGTTAGTATACTTCAATTTTATAATTATTTTATTTTGGAATTATTTTATGCGGTTTTTTATTTTTTTTAAACTTTAAATGAGATACAAATTGGTTTAATTTTTACTTTTATTTTAATCTTCATAGTATTATTAGGATATATTAATAATTTTAGAAACATATTTTTTTGTTATACGTAATTTTGCATGCAGTCTTCACCTATAACTACAATGGCACTTAGCTTGTCAATAATATTATAATTTTACTATTGTTACATATGTATTGGTGATCAATAAAAAAATAAATAAATAAAAAAACTTACCCGTTGCAACTGCAAATCGCTTCAAGGTTCAGAACGATGTCTCTGTAATAATAAAACATTAATTATTATTACATGCCTATTGCTTGTGATGTTCCCACGTTTTATGCGGGAATTTTAAATGTTCGATCATTGCTTGATTCTAGTGGCAAAACGTGCGGTGGTGTATTAGGAATTAAATGTTTTCATCTATTTCTAGGCACAAGATATAGAATAGATTAAGGTTTTTTTTAACGATACTTTGTATTTTATTGTCGTCTCCTCGACCCAGTGACAGTACGGTAGATTCAGAAGTCGTGAGTTCGAATTCCATGTTGAGCAATCCAGTGTGGATTTATTTGCATGGGTCTAGTATTTCCACAGTGGATTTTCGCCCGGCCAGCGGCAGGTCGTAAATATTAAGCCACAATTACGCAAAAATACTAAGAAATATTAAGGAAGGTCAAAAAAGAATCTGCATGACTGTTTGTGAAGTGTAGTAAACCATGCTGGATACTATGAACAATAACCTTGTAAAGTTAGCATGCGCACAAATAATAATATGTAACCGAGTCCAATCAACAAGGCTCGGGTACAACATTGATTATAATATGTAGCGCAATTATTTGAATTTTTCCTTGTGTAAAATGGCTCAACAATGCATTTATACCATTGTCATGAATGTAAGTTTTATAAATCGTTGGTTATTTAATCTACAACATGCCTGTGTGGCGTTTAAAGTGGAACATAAATTCGAATAAATGAATTAACTTAAATAAACCATTTTCATAAAGACCCTATCATCAGCCGCAAGATGTCCACTGCCGAATATGAGCCTCCCCCAAAGATTTTCAGATTGACTTATTACAAGGGGCCCGCATTCAGTGACCTGCAACTTTTGTCGAATTTTGACTATCGGACGACCATTAGTTAATTGAGATAGAATACATCATAACATACGTCTTCATTCGAAATGGTTGAGTAAAGGTATCACTAATTTACATTTCGTAGAATTTATATCCGTCTCATTACGTAATAAGGGGCAATCACATCTCCATTGCACAAACAGACAAACCCCAGGCTACAGATGTAGTGTTCCAATGGAATCATCCACATTCTTGCGTTGACCGAAAACTAGAAATTGAACTCGACACCTTACAATACCAAAGCACGCTGCCACTAAACAAATTTAGTGAGAATGCTGATTTACAATTATTATTATTATTTTTAACTAGGTTTTGCTCGCGGCTTCGCCCGTTTGAAGGTGTTTTCCGGGATGAAAAATTCCGGGATAGAAAGTCTAGCTAGGATCTTAAATAATTTCCATACCATATTTCACAAAAATCCGTTCAGTAAATTTTGAGAAAATCGATAACATAGACAGGCAGAAAAGGGGACTTTGGTTTATAATATGCATAGATATTTATTTATTCGAGTAATATAGGACTCATATTGCTAGTAAAGGATATTTTTTCTTATAACTACGTTAGTAATTAAAATATAAATTAGAAGATACAAATTCCTGAAGTGATTTTGAAAAAAGTCCATAGGATCAATCTGGAGGTATATTCCTTCAAATAAAAAAAGAGTTTTCAAAATCGGTCCAAAATTGACCGCGTTCTGAGGTAACAGACATACCAATTGTAGCCTCCTCCTTTTTTGAAGTCGGTTAAAAAATAAATTAATAATCGGTTCAATCAATGTACTCACGTGTTATTAATTTGAACAAAATCATTGATGTCACATGATGCAAATGCCTGCGCCGGAAACGCGCAAAGCATCTGAAAAACAAAGGCACTGTTATTCATTACTATGATAGACCAAACGGATTTCCGGCAGCAGTATTCGATTCAATGATTATTTTTTATATACCAATGACAAGACGAGCAAGCCGCTCGCCCGATAGTAACTTGCCTACAGTACTGGCAACACTCAGAACTTTGATTCACCTACTGCATGGCATTTACTGCGCTTATTGCTCTAAGACTTTGATTCATAAAATGCTCTAGATAAACCCCAGGGATCTACAGGAGACTTGGCGGGGTCTACGTTGGCGTAACCAAAAAATGAGGGTTCACAATTCGTAAACAGGGGTCTACAAAACAATATCTGGTTTTGATAGTAGAGAACTAAAATGTGGGCTTGACTTCACCTATCAATGTAAGCCGATAATATTTTAAGAAGCTCAGCGACTGTTACATGTAAAAACTTGCTTATTCTCGGAATATGGTAAAAAATTTGCTGCAGGGCGGCCACCGGAATCAGCAACATTTTGAAAGTGGTCCATGAAAATAAAAAGTTTGGGAGGCTATAGACTTCAATGCCCTTCAAAGAACAACAGTATTTGGCTGAGAGACTGAAGCATACATAGACCTACCCGGATGGACTCGAAGACGAAAATGGACCACCTTTTAGTAATATCTTTTATACTTACCTAATATAA
This sequence comes from Manduca sexta, assembly GCF_014839805.1. NCBI lineage: Eukaryota > Metazoa > Arthropoda > Insecta > Lepidoptera > Sphingidae > Manduca > Manduca sexta. Next base: position 21,541 of record NW_023593385.1, read on the forward strand.
TCACGCTTGTGGTAGGATATATTTTATATCCGCCCGGATAGCGACTGCCATACACAAGGAGTTAAAACCGATAGTGGCCCACGTAAGTGTGTCGCGTTCCGGGATCAGGCTGTGTATATACGGTTCCAACAGGCCGTAGGAGATGTGTCGACTGCCAAGGGGTAATCATCTCACGTCAGTCAACTTTCTATTGGACCCCACTCCACTTACCATCAGATTCAATGAGGTCACGTTGCCTTGCGCATAAAAAAAATTGGATTCCAAAAGTAATTGGATTCCATTACTCTCTGATCGCTAAATTAGGATCGAACTGTATAAATCTGTAAACCTTTTCGCCAGATGACTTTTCTTATTGCTTCGAATAACTAGACGACCTTGCTGTTGGCCTGATGATAAGCGATACGACCGCGCATAAACAACGGAAACACCATACAACACCTTGAATTACAAAATATTGTTTGGTATTCAACTACACGCCGCCATCCTGATACATGAGATTTTAAGTCTTATTATGTCCAACAGTTCCACTGGCTACAACATCCTTCAAAACGAAACACAACAATGACTACACACTGCTGCTTGGCAGCAGAAATAAATAGACATTGTGGTACTTACCTAGGCGGTTCTCACATATGAGAGACCTACCACCAATGTATTTGCAAAACTATAAAACATTTTTCAAAATCTGAGTCTGCTAATTAAAGTTTTCTCTCTGCAAAACCAGATCGGGAATATTACGAAATGTTAAAAAGAATTACTCAACGGTCCAACCTTGTTAAAGGACACATTTACCAACACAAACATTGTTTTATATATAGTAAATTACATTCAATTACTGTAAACATATGTCATCAACTATATATATCATATAGGTGTTTTACAAATATAAATGCATTTAATATAAGTATTATCCTGTTGTAGCTACCACTAGCTTTTGCCCACAGCTACACTCGCGTTTAAAAGAATTTCTGGGATAGAAGTCCCGTGTTATAGTTTCCCAGGATAAAATGGAGTCTCGTCGGAGGAGATCCCTCGCTGCCGGCCGTGTTCCATGGTCGGCAGTCAGGAGGCCTGGCGTGCGGTGGTCCACTTCTGCGAGGTGGTCTTCTCGCAGAATGAGAGTGCCGAGAGGGATCTCGAGAGGGAGGATCCCTCCCGCCGTCAGAGAGGAGACGAAGGAGGCGCCGGGTGGACGACTTACCGGCGTTTTCCGCCCTGTGGAAAGGGGGCATTTAGAGAATTCCACCACGGTATCCCCTGCCTGTAAGAGGCGATTAATAGGGGCCACGAAGGTCGTCGACGGGCGGCAAGGGGCTGTCCGCCCTAGTGCATTGTCTCTTCTATAATTGCTTTAATAACAATCCCTATATTATTTTTTTCTTTAATATTCATAGATATCTATTTAGATTACTCTTTATGGAACACCACATAAGTAAAAGAAAAAACACATATACTAATTAACTACAGCAAGTGCAACAACAGGCCGTTCATATATTAGGTATACACATCGGCATGATAATTTTTTATTATATGTAAACATTTAAAACAAAGGAATACTATTTAATTAAAACATATTGCAGTGATAGCACACAGCAGCGATAAACCTAATTGGGAATGAAGCCGAGCCGAAGGCACAAATGTTCAAACACTACGCGCACATTTCGACTTTTCAAAGTTACTCGCATGTTCTTTGACAGTTTACGCTGGTAAAAAAATTAAGAGGAAACCTATGTACAGTCACCCACATTAGTGTTACTGGTGGTAGGTCTATCATATGTGAGAGTCCCCTGGGAAGGTACCACCGCAGCGTCTGTTTCTGCTGCCAAACAGCAGGTATGTTCCGGTTTGAAGGACATTGTAGCCAGTGTAACTACTGTACATAATAAGAATTCACATTTCATGTCTCAGGATGGCGAGCGCAGTGGAATACCAAACAATCCTTTGTAATTTAAAGTTGTGGATGGTGTTTCTACTGTTCATGGGTGGTCGTATCGCTTGTCATCAGGCGAACGGTAAGCTCGTCTCGTCGTTCAAAGCAATTAAAAAGTATTGAATCTCTTCAATTTTAATGTCAATAAAAATAACTTCATCGACAACAACCTCACAAAACTAGTATTACTTAAATAGCTGTAGTTACTATGAA
>NW_023593386.1:0-7104 GCF_014839805.1 Manduca sexta
GAGAAATCTTTGAAAGCTATCTTAACACGCTGACTAATACTAAGATTACTTGTGATAGATGTCGGTTTGTTTGTCCTAATCCTCTCTAATCTGACCTTTTCCGCTATAAATGCTCACAACACATATTTCATGTTAAAACCCCGACTATTTTTAACTAGTTGACTCAAATGTTATTGTAAATTAAGTCGATTTTCGATGCGAGTATATCGCTTGTTTTTTAAAGAATGGTGATTAGGTTTTTTTCGTTGATAATTTGAATTTAATGAAAAATGTATATTGATCAAATAATAAGATCTTTTGCGTATCATTGATGGTACTAAAACATTTGACTAAAATGGCATTTTATTACTGGTGGTCCGCCTGGGTAGGTGCCACCGCTATGTCTATTTCTGTCACCAAGCAGCAGTGTGTAGACACTTTTTGTTCCAGTTTGAAGGACATTGTAGCCAGTATAACTACTGGACATAATGAGACTTAACATCTCACGTCTCAAGATAGAGAGACAATACTTTGTAATTCAAGGTTTTGGATGGTGTTTCTATTGTTTAAAGGCGGTCATATCGCTTACTATCAGGCGAACGGCAAGCTCGTTTTGTCGTTAAAATAAATAAAAAAAGAATATGGGCATCTTGAAAAACAAATTTCAAATTGCATCTACGATCATCTTAATCGCATCATAGCTGTATCTTGATAAATACCTTAAAGCTATACAAATAAACATGTCAAACATAAACCCAGCTGTGACAAATAAATCAGTTTTTATAATTGCATTATTGTCAAGATTAGGACTCTTATCAAGATTAATCGTGACATAAATTCGAAATGAAATTTATTCTCCATTGTGACAAAGATCTGGTAACATGCTGACTGATTTACGTTGAAAAAAACACATTATGACTCTAATCTGCGACAGATGTATAGGGGCCGTCATCTGAGATATATTTAAAATGGTTTTATGTCGGTTACAGAGCAAGAACTAAGTTAAAGCTTAGCTCTCAAGCTAAGTAAAATACACATAGTTAAATTGTAGAAAATTTCTGCAATCTGTTTTGTATTTTTAACTGTAAAAAGTAGCGAAAACGATGATAGTTGGGGAATATTCTTTATTTACAGCGTCATATAAAAGTAAGCTATATAACCTTATTTTATATTATGATATATATTTTTTAATAATTTACTATTTATGAATCGGCGGTCGCCATAGTATTTAAAACCTCACGTTATTTTTTTTAGTGAACATTTTATTTGAGGTTCAATTCAAAATGTACTCAAGGAAGTCCATTCACTCGATACAGTGGTTAGTAGTACCTATTAAAGTAAATATTAAAAAAAAATTCGTCATATAAAAAGTAAGCTATATAACCTTATTTTATTTTATGATATATATATTTTTTTAATAATTTACTATTTATGGATCGGCGGTCGCCATAGTCTTTAAAACCTCACGTTATTTTTTTTGTGAACATTTTATTTGAGGGGTTCAATTCAAAAATATACTCAAGGAAGTCCATTCACTCGATACAGTGGTTAGTAGTACCTATTAAAGTAAATATTAAAAAAATTCTTCACTATATTAAACTTCAAAGCGTCTATTTTATTTTTAGATAAGAAATATAATATTCGAATCGAAGTCGATGTGTAGAAGAATTTTGAATTTACCAATTAGTTCGGCTACTTTTGTGGTCGACTGTACAAGAACGTAATGTTGAGTATTACCATACCTACTTGATTTAAGGCTGGCTTTTCCATTTGTCATATAAAAGTTATCCATCAGTTAAATTACAGCCGTATTCTTTATGCCACACGTTATTTCGATATTGCGAAACGAGCACGTAACGCACCGTGTCGCGTTTGAGACAATAAAATTGGCATACAGTCTACCATTCCTTGCTGATCTCACAAACAAAGTAACATGGGCGTGTTACAAGATTACACTATCATAAGGCCCCCGAATATAAAATTGAGACACATTGACAACTTAATATACAACTGTCACTTTTAGTTTATTAGTTTGTGTTGCAATTCTTGAAGGTTTTATATGTATCAATTTAGCTGGCTGCTATTGTATCTGTTATAATGGTTTCTATTACGATTTGAAATAAGAGAACATGGTGATACTATTACACATTCGATGTAACCTCTGACAATAGTAAGAAACCATTTCCAATGATATAACGAGATTTCTGTGTAGTTCAGTTGATAAATTCTAAAGGCGATAGTTACTTTGCCACATACGCTATTTCTCTCAGGTTATGGGCCCAGCCTTTTCTATCAGTATTTTACCTACGAGTAATTTTCTCTGATTGAAAAATTAGCCAAGACATTAAAAAGAGGAGGAACAAATAAACAAAATTAAATCAATAGACAAAGACAACTTAAAAACTTAGATGATTAGTGTCCATTGTTACCTACAGCGAAAATATCCTTGAAATAATTTGATAGGACTGCTATTTATATTTGTGATACGGGTAACCCCGTAAATCTAAATTCGGCACGGAATAACAACACGGAATGTCAATTAGGAGGCATGTGGGCCATAAATCCATTATCCTTCAGGTCAAATTTTGCAATATTTATTAGCCCGGGAAGTTTCGTATTGGAAACTAATTACTTAACCAAAGTTCTTCCGTTTTGGGCTCTGATTAAAATGTATTCCATGGGATTCAATTTGAATGGGGGAAAGTAATCGTTTTTATTTATTCAGGACCGTATAGGGACATTAAGTCGGTAATGTAAGAAGCTAAACATTACCTAATGAAGGTGAGAATATCTATACTAATATATAAAGCTGAAGAGTTTGTTTAAACGCGCTAATCTCAGTAACTACTAAACTGATTTTGTATTTTTTCACAAATTGGAAGCTACATTACTCATTAGTACTATAAGCTACTTTTATAGCGAGAAAACATTTATTCTGAAAAATCTTTGTTGGATGGAGCCGCCGGCAAAAGCTAGTAATATATATGTATGCATAGTGAAACACAAAAATATATGAACAAATTGAAAACAAGTCCATTGTGTGGTAATGTTGAAGAATTTGAAGTCTTGGGTTTGTTTACCTACTTTTTGTGACTGATATTATAATAAGGTACATGAAAAAAGATTGAACATACTAAACGTGAGAATGTTAAGTACATTGGTCCTGATTCTCGAAGCAATGAAGCAATATTTTTTATTTTATTTTTAGGAAAATGCGCTCATAAATAAAAGTTCACAATTAACTATAACAAAATAAGTAGGTAGCATTATAATTAAATATTTTTACTTCTTGTATAGAAATTAACATACATTACAAGAAATAAACATATAAAAATATCATACAAATGTACAAAATATTATACAATATTAATTCGTTTTTCAACATGGTAATTCAAATCCTACTGGCTGTATAAAAAGTTTCTCAGAGACTTGTGTCTGAGAGTCATTTGCAAAATTTAAAACAAAACTCAAACTTGAAATTCAATTCTGTCTATAAACAGGGCCGGGCAAACAGATGTCCCAAGCCATAAAGAGTTAATTATCTAAGAATACCAACCCTAGTCGGCACAAGAATAGCTCCCCTGGGAACTTGCGTACTCGTTTCTTTTATTTCTGTTACTTGATGAATTACATGTTGACTAGCTTCTGTTCCACGGTTTCGTGTAACATGTTTGTGTGTAATCAAAATTGACGTTTAGGGTTGATTTTCGTCTGACACAAATTATCCTTCAAATAAATGATTAACTGACTGAATATAAAAGCTAGACTGATAATTATTTTCGTTAATAAAACTGTCATTTTTAATTTATTGATCTTGAATTTATTCAATGAATTATTTTTATCTGATGAGTGAAAATTAGCAGTAAAAGCCTGTTTCAAAATATTCTGAGTAAAGTCAACCCCCAAATAAACAAAAAGAGTCTTAAAGTGTCTAAATTTTGAAACAAAAATTGTCTTATACGTTAATTGGCAAATAAGGTACTTGAATATATGAAACCGGGCTTGTATGGCTGATTTTCGTCAGCTAAATATAATCCTACAGATAAATGTTAACTGAGTTAGTATATAAGTGAAACTGTTGAACTTGCTTTTTGCATACAACTGTCCATATCTAATTTGTTCATGTAAATTATTCTATAAATAACTAAATTGTAAAAAAAAAATTATTATACATATAAAAAAGACCAATAAAAATATATTATGTATATGTTTATTTATAATGCTGAGGTCAATCTTTAAATTTTGTTATTATAATTTCGGTGCAATTAATTAGCTTTTAATTTCGACTTACTATAAAAATTTTATATTAAATCGTTGGTTTTACGACAATATGTGTTGGGACATGTTATGCAAAGAATAATCAAACCAACTGGCTGAATAAAATTTTATATCAAACAATTAAAATATATAATATGTATTTTCACGTAAAATGTCGTTTTATTTTGTCCACTGAAGATTATTTTTATCATGGGCCGTATAAACCCACAATAACCGTAAATCCGAAATAATAAATTTGCATCTAAATAACCTGTTTTATATTTATACTGAATTTCTGCACAGTATAATAATTTATATAATGTTTCTACTACATCTATACTAATCTATGTGTCTGTATTATTACATACATTTGAAGAGTTTGTTTGAACGTAATAACCTCAAGAACAAAGCGTCGAATTAAAAAATGTTTTTGTGTTGGTTACCTCATTTAGAGAGGAAAGTTATAGACTTTATAACATCACGCTATGACCAATAGAAGCCGAGCATTAACCATACACATGTCTTAAAACGGGAAAAATCATTCCTTTCGAGAGATTCCGTTACTTGCGCTGCGTAAACGTTTAAAATTCCGCAACAAACATGTAAGACGGAATAACTCCTCTTAAAAATATAAAACAAAGTCCCCATCGCACGCCTCATCTGCCTGTCTGAACACGATAAACTCAACAATTACTGAACGAATTTCGATTAAATTAGATATTATGGAGATAGTTTGAGAACCTGGACAAGATATAGGCTACTTTCTATCCCAAAATATACAGCGGGTCTTTTATCCCGGAAAACCGTTTCGAAAGGCGAAGCCGCGATCCTCAGCTAGTGTCATAATAAAATCCGTTGGCTTATGCTTAGCTTTAATTATATATATTAATAGGTAATAATTTAAATAGTTTATCTGATAATAGTTTCCTTTTTGTACTCTAGAGCATTCTAACAATTGACTTGCTAAGTGCCTAACCGATTCCTAGGCCAAATCAATTTATTCCAATTGATTTAGCTAACTGTACCCTTTGTTAATGGTTTCTGCAGTTAAAAGTTCTCGATTCTAGTATAAAATATCCATCTAAAGCCTGATGGCCAGGATCTTGGATATTTGTTGTTAAATTATTAATTAATAAAATAAAAACTGCTTCATATCTTACTATATTAAAATATCTTAATAAAAATATCTTACGATATTATTCAAATACATTTTGTATTATTATTTATTTCGCCGGAAATTAGTAAAAATAAGAGTACCGAAATATTCGAGGAAATATATTTAATATATTTTATATATTTAATTATAACCGAGGCCATTATGAAGTCATTATTAAAAAGAATTCTACACGACTAGCCTAATTATAGAAAACAATTTCGCTTTTAATGTAGTTACGTTATTTTTTTACATTTATACATTGTAATTTCAAGTATTTCAAGCAAATTGTTACACAAATTTGTGTCGTTAGGGTTGAATTTTCGGCGCTTTTTTCTTTATAGTTGAAAAAAAGATGATCTGATAAGATGTGGCCGAGTGTGGACCAAATAGAAGTAATTTGGATGAACTTTATGACGACAAATACATTATTGCTATTTTCATGCTAAATTATAATATTTTTGGGAATAAGTTTTCATGATGCTTAATGTTTATTTAGAACCACTTGAAAATTTATTATACATTATTTTACAAATACATACATATAATATATACCAGTGGCAGAGGGGAATTTTTTTAATAAAGTAATCCAAGGCAAATGGATTAGTTAACATATCGCAGCCACTTTAACATAAGAAAATACCAACTAAGACAAACGTAAATAAACCTAAAGGGGAAGGTAGGAATCGGGTTGTGTGGACGCTTCGCCACTGTTATGTGTACAATGCGAACAGTTTATCGTTCGTAAGTAATTACTTTTCGGGACCTCTACTTTATGTGACGTGCAGAGCTCTAATGAGATTCCAGTTCTTTAGTATCTAAAGATAATTTAATATATAATCAGCGACAAAAAGATCTGAACAAAAAAACAAATCTCCTTCAAACTTTTGTGTTCTTATCAACAATAGTATTTTATTTAGTAAAATAAACTTCAAACGGTTTATTTTATTTGAGATAAAGCAAAAAGAATATTCCTATTGAAGTTAATATGTAGAAGCGTTTTGAAGTTTTGAAATTTATAACTACTTTTATGACTGAATGTATTCACGTAACAATTAAAATTATTGTTATATTTCTATAAACTTAAGCATAAATAAAAATAAATCAAAAATCCTAGGCAATCAAGTCATGAATAAAATATTTTCCGGTAAAATTTTACGCTTTATTCCCAAAGAGATTTGTCAATAAAGGCGATAATAAAGAATCATAAAACTGGCAGCATTTGCCGGATATCCCCCGGTCTCGACTATCAGGACGTAATTAAATTTGTGGAATCATTTTGTTAATTAGAGGAATTTGATTGCGAATGTCTGTTTACGATTCCTTTTGGGCATCCTTTTACTTAATTAGTCTTTCGTAATGTAAATGAATGAATAAAAATACGGCACTCAAATCTTAAGACGGAAATTCAATAGCCCGTGTTGGGTACGCCTTTTCTTTTGATTTAAAATAATTAAGTAGAGTCAAAAATACACAGTAGACGCGTATTTTTTCTTATTTTAAGCTTAAACGTGAAAATGTAATTATGAATTAGATAATTTATACGAAGTCACATTTGAGTGAATGATATTGTTAGGAACTGAAGCGATTCGGATTAAAATTAAATAAAATATATCACTGATTATAGAAATACTTTCACTAATATTTCACAAATCAACCGATTTATACGTTCAATGTTCAGAGTTTTCATAGCAAAGTGTCACAAATACCCTCAC
>NW_023593387.1:0-23677 GCF_014839805.1 Manduca sexta
ATGTATCAATGAATGGTCAAGTTGAGTTGAACATTAATACAAACAGAAATGGTTAGGTTGACTATCACATACATCAGCACAAAGTTGTGAGTGCTGGAGTAACCACTTCTACTGGATCAGTTGGCTTATCAAGGATACTGTTGCCTCAGAGAAAATTATATAAACAGCGCGATTAAAATTCTTCATAAATTTTAATAGCATGATATATCCATCACTTTACGGAGTGTAGACTCAATTAGGAGACAATACTCTGCGTGCAAACGAATAACAATTTCGACGCCATGACAGGTAATTTGCTGGCGGGAAGATGTCTAGTATTTTGTAGTAGGTATTATATCCACTCTACACTGTAAGAACTTCATTTTACTGTAAGTGTCCTGTGAATTTTTCCTTTTATCTTTTTCTATTGCTATGTATGCAGCAATAAAAGCCATTTCGGTTTAAAAGAATCTGTGTCCAGTATCAATAAACTTTAAGGACCCATATCCATTATCTCAGGGGGAGGGCGCCATGGACTACTCTACATGCAGCGTTATTACTAATCGTGTGATTTTAGTATTGTTAATGGACAGGTGTAAAAATATTATATATTGTGAAAACCGTCATAGTTCATTTTCAACAACGCAATCTCCTATTGTCTTATCATGTTTTTTTTAACGTAACAACAATAATTGATATTCGTTGAGTGAGGCTTTAGGCTCCTAATCACATACTAGAAAAATCTTTCGTAAAAATGAATTGTTGCTCGAATTTATCTAAGGTTTCTTCGAAGGATGACGGCCAGGAGTAGCCGGCCTGTCTGTGGCTGCTATCAGGCCGTGTGCGCACATATGCCTGCGCCTTGCAGTACCGTACGTGCGCCCGCGCAAACCGCTTGCGCCGATAGTGTCGCGACATCGCTCCGAGGACAACGCACGGTGAGTGCTGCATACATGCCGCAATCGGAATTTTAGTTCTGGATAAATTGTAATTTTCATTTTAGAATGTGATTTATAATATTCTCATTTTTATATTCGCTGCTAGTGATTTTAGTTTTAAGAGAACTATTTTTTGCGTGTTTAAAAAATTATGCGATGGAGTGAATTTAATAATAATTATCGTTAAAACTAAATATAAATGGGACACGAAAACTACACTGTTTATTTATAATATTTGTCTAGCACTTTGTTGTATGTACAGACGGTATAATAAGTCCATGTTTGTCCTTAAAACCCCGTGTTAGAAACCGACCCACGCAGCCGCTCACTCGCCGGTATTTATTATTTGCGTCTATGGCTCTACACCGAATTGATTCCAATTTATTAATAATTTTAATTCAACCGATAATAGATTTGTTTCATTTTCATATTTAACTAAAGTGTATAATTATGGTTGTTAATGGTAATATTTTTTAATTTATTAAACAAAACAGTTTACAATCGTGTAAGCACAATATTTTAACATGAGAAATAATTGCTGGACAATAATTATAACCACAGAAATGTATTCCACAAACTAAACTAAGCAAAAGTTACAAGTAGTAAATAATATGAAAGCAGATTGGATAATCGTAGGTAAATAGGGTTACATCCTTGATAGGAAAAAATTAACAATAAGTAAAATATATAATATATTATTATTAAGATTGTTGAGCTGTCATCGTGGTATAATCTTTGACACACCATATAAGCGGACAGAGGCGAGACGAGCCGCAAAAAAAAAAATTTTTTCTTTTGAAATTACCTTTTTTACAGTAAGCTTAATATTAATTTGTCATCTACTGTCTGTAGAATATGCGGTTGCCTTTTTTACTTAATTAATAATTCTATTTGAAAATAGAATAGTTCTGAAGAACTTACCACTTAGGTATCTGCGCAACATTCTATTACAAAAGCGATTGCCTTAATAATTATGTCTTACTTATAAAAATCGCAAAACTATGCTTTGTTAAAACACAAATTAACTCGATCACAAAGTAAGTCAAAACCCGCCATCTTGCTTCTAAATAAGGTTTAAATTAGGAAACCTTTGATGTTTTTGACACCTATTTAAGCAATTCTTAATCACCTCTAAACGCTAAAACAAGTTTATAAGTAAGACTGTATGTGTGTATATTTTTATCTACCCTGAATGTGTTATTTTCTTTTTGTTAGAATTGAAGGCCAGTTATATGATATACCTTAATAGTTTATGAATTTGAAAATTATTTTATTAAACGTCAGTTTTGTAAATTATGATATGGGTAAAATATGAATTTTACATTTGTGTTTTAGTATTTCATGGTAGATCGATTAACCATCGCATGAGCGCAATATGTTTCCATTACAATCTTAGCAATGTCCGCTCTATATAACCTTAGAACTCTTTGTTTGTGCCCTAATATCACTTCAATAAATTTATTTTATTTCATTTTAGTTTATATAAAGTTTTTAGTTTATATAAAGTAAATTCAAGTCGAGTTGTTTATGAGAATGATAGTTTGCTAGTACCACTGCCGAGGTCGCGGCGACTGTTCCGAACGTGTTGTAGGTAACGCCATGAATAATCAGTAACCTTTGATCGTGATTGGGAAGTTAGTATTCACAAAATACATGGTTTTATATTATAATTAGCGATTCGTTTATGCGGAAGAAACATTTATAGAATCGTATATTAGGCACGTAATGTTTAGCGCAAGATCATATAAAAAATCCGTCACACTGTGGAATCGTATATAAGAAGTTACCGTATGTTGTGGAGGTTTCTATCAATAATAAATCAGGTACGCTATACCTCTAAGGCTCAGGGCCATAGTAGACAGTAGCCATGAAGATTGTCACAAGCTGTCTGGCTGAGACGCGAACCACCAAATGATACCCTATTAGTTCGGTTTCCGCTAGCTAAAGGAGACGCAAACTCTTCTTGAGCTGTCAATAACAATATCAAGTTCTAGCGATGTTGTTTGGCTGCCATTTTATGCGGCGCGAATTCGTTTCGTTTGTTGTTTGTAATTTGTCAATAGCCTGTTAGCCAAAGGGTCTGATTTTGATAGCCACCGACAAATTTGCCGCGTTCTTTGATTTCAGTTGCCGGTTGTAGACACATTTTGTGCAAATATGAAAATACACAACAATAAAACTTGTGAGGTATGCAGGTTCCCTCACGATGTTTTCCTTCACCGTTAAAGCAAGCGATAATTTACATAGAATACACACATAATTGTTTTAGAAAAGTCTGAGGTGTGTGCCCTTGGGATTTGAACCTGCGGACAATCATCTTGGCAGTCCGTTCCACGCCCAACTAGGCTCTCACCGCTCTAAAATAGAAATGTATTAGTCAGAACAAACTGTACAGCGTTCTCATAGCTGCTCAAGCGAAAGTCCTCGAACCTGCTTACAACTGTGTTTAAAGTTCAAGTTCAATTCGCTTTTATAATATGTAACGCAAAGTTATTTAAAATATATGCAGGATTTTCCGCAAACAAGTCTGGCAGGGGTGAGGTTTCGTAGTTCGCTTGCATATATCAGGTACTAGGGTATCAGGATACGAAGAGAGCTAGTGAGGAAACTAAGCCGACAAAAAGTTATGGCTTAGGAATGCATCGATGTTATTTTCGTGTTCTTTGCTCGTAAGTGATACGCAACTTGTAGACAAACTTGACCATCGCAGTATAGATATATACCGAAAATTAAATTAATTTGCTAAACTTTGAACGTTGAAGCGAATAGAATTTTATAATGTATTCTAATTTATGATAACATTATATATATTGATCCGCGGGACTACTTTTATTTAAAGTCTGAACTCAGCAGAATAAACCCGCTTTACGGGCGGCACTTTTGTTTTCTCGTTTAAAATTGAATAAGTAGATGGAAAGCTGATAGACATTTTTGTGAAGGTGTTTGAGGCATTGTAAACATTGTTGACATGTTTTTCTAGTTTCATCTGGATAGGATAATGTAGACGTGACTGTGGGTGTGCAGATTCTTTAATATTAATACAGCAGTTTCATTTCATACATGCACAAAAAAATCTGGATTTACATAGTAAATTTTAAAATTTCGTCATATTAAATTTTAAAGGCCGAAATATCCATGATTATTAATTATTTTTCGTTTTTCTTTCAACTGCGAGAACTAATCACTAACTAGACGTGAATTTAAATTCTTTACTTGCCAATACTTGTTTAGTTACCCAGATTAAAGGTGAAACAAAATGTATGAAAATGGACCTTGAGGTATCGCCTTAAGACGCATGTTTAAAAAATGACTCTATCACATGTTATTTAGGCATTTTTATATTTCAATATCTTATTGTTTAGTATTGAACAGGAGTTTAAAACAAAAACGTTTCATCATTTAAGCAGGTTGCTATCTAAAGCCAGGTGTTTGTAAAGTTATATTATTTGCAAAACGAAGAAAATTACTTTCCTTTAGTTTTAACCGTATAATAATACTTTCCAGAATTTGATCCTTATTTCGGACAATATCGTATGGCGTAAATATAGTTTTTTTTGTTGTGAAAATAGATTCGATTCTTCGCTAGGGATATAACTTTTTTAAAAATCTAATGATACAGTTTTCATGCACATTGCTATTATGTCTAAAATATGTTCTGTATAACATTATATAATTTTCCATTTCATGTAAATACTATTTTGCACATTTCACATGATGTTAATTCGCAGTAAACGACACTACAAACTAATTGTATTTACACGTGCGGTGTTGACTAAAAAAATATCGTAATATCGATACACATTGAAAAACAAAATAAGTGATACATTAGTTCTATGTTGTCATCGCTAGATGACCTTGTTCTAAATTTTCTGTTTTGAATCACGAGGAAGGTCACTGACCTGCTGTGTAACGGCTGCCTATGAACATAACCGCGAGACAATACATCTTACGAAAACTAACACTTAGAAATTACCGCATACAGATCATTTATTTTAATTTATGCTTGTCAAGAAAATTTAAATATTCATGAAATGTGACAGTTACTCGAATTTCGTAAATTACTTCATCGGCAGCTAGAAGAGCAGTTTCGTGCGGTTTTGCGAGGCGGAAACACTTCTCTCCTTTAGTCCCTGTCCCTTTCTTTTGAGGCCTGAATCTCATTCATGATTCTTTTTCTTTTGACGATTATTTATGTGTATGGGTGACGGAGATTACTTAACAGGTGACCTGGCTAACCCACTTGCTAGTTTGTCGAAATATGTTATAAAAAGCAAAATTCTAGTGCCACTCTCGTTAAAACGAGTTTAAATGTTTAAAGTGGCTGTATCATTCTTAAACATTTGTTTTAAATGTATAACTCCGGTTCAACGACTTGGATATAATAAGATTTATAACCGACTTCAAAAAAAGGAGGAGGTTCTCAATTCGACTGTTTTTTTTAATATTTGTATCCGCATAACTTTTGACTGGATGAACTGATTTTGATGATTCTTTTTTTTATTTGAAAGCTGGTGCTTTGAAAAAGAAACCTCGTAAAATAATGTCGTCTACGTATTTTGCATTGTTACTGAAACAAAAAGGAAAAATAAAACCTTTTTAACAAAAAAATAAGCCACCGTCAAAAGAAAAAAAATAATTTAACATTATCTATATATTATGCTGGTTACCAATTTTGGAGTCGGTGCCTAATAAAAATTAAACATTGTTTTCGTACAATTTTGTTCATGCAATGAAACATCTTAGTGTTCATGTATATAATTCGTCACCGACTCCAAAATTGGTAACCAGTATATAGGTAATGTTTAATTAATATTTCGTTTTTAGTGGTTTGTTAAATTTGGTATAATTTATTAAAAAGTTTTTACGACAAATGTCGAGCGACTTACGTCACAGCATACGCCGCCACGAGATTTATGTTATCTTAACTGCCTAGAAGAATCAAGTTTGTGCTAAAAACGTGACTATTTTACAAAACCTTGCAAAAAATCTATTTCGAGTTACGAACCGGACAAAAAGCATTTATGATAGATACTAAGATGTTTTTATTACGTAGATATGTTGTTCGAGCTCAATACTGGCAAGACGAAAGCAAGGTAATTGCCCGACATTCACTTAGACAACCTCCAACCACTGTCGCGGCTAGTCGGCTTACTAACTTATTGTATTTTTATAAATAAAATGACTTCCTGTGTTTTTAGACGATGTACAAATTACATTCCAACTGTGAATGAAAAAAACGTTTCATTTCATACGTTAGTAAGTATACACTACTGAACTTTTTTTTAACTAATAAATGCATTTTATGCGACTGTCATGGCGACGGGGCGGTCTACACTCGGGCCCATTCGGGCACACTCGGGTCCACTCGGGCCGTATCAATGCGTGCCGCTAGGGCTATGACTATAGTAAATACTGCGCTGTTTTTATGTTCAATTTTGTTAGTATATGACGCGTCTATTTGTAAAACGTCTTTGGATAGATATGTAACTGTTATGTTACCGGATTGGAAGTGGTAAATTCCATCTCACTTCACTACGGCGTAATTTACGTCGTGAACTTTACGCAATGCTTTATAATTTTAAGCGACATCCGTGTTTGCCGATTCAGATTCATCATGGAATATGTAGCATATAAACAATGTCTAAGTCTTGTAATAAATTAATCAGATGTAACTGAGAAACCTACGTTGTCAAATGTGATTGTTAGCTGCTGTTAGGCTTAGCTGAAACTATAAAATGAATTATCTAAAACCGTATTGTTTTAGAAATTTCCGTTTCCTAACTTATCATTGAAATAACCGACAGTTATACAATTAGAAGATGCGTCGCGTTATTTGAAAATGGAATTCCGTTGGCTCGTACCTTCGCAATTTGAATAGGCCATGGAATATTTCTTGCTATAAACTATAAGTATTCATTATTTGCTCGTTGACCCGACAGACGTGGTCCCGTCTTAACTATGATTTTGCAACATGCACTCTGTCAATCGCTGACAGTTATTTCAAACAATTGACAGTTATATAAAATTTATATTTTCGTTAAGTTTTCTGAAATTTTCTAATTTTCCGCGCAATTTTTAGAATTTTTTCTTTCATAAGAACCTTCTCCTAACAATAACAAACACAACAAAAAATAATAAAATCGGTCCAGCCGTTCACGCGTGATGGTGTGATCGAGGGAAATAGGGATACATTTTTATATATATTTAGATTACCAGTAAATAATTATAATTATTTACAGTCAAATGGCAAAGGATTTGTTGCAGCGAAAATACTTTAAGCAATGCTCATGTTATGAATATATTGTTTTAAATGGGGAAACCTTTTTGTTCCTAACAGCCATATACGTAGTAGAATTGGGTGGCCCACGCCTACATAACATCTTTTGAGTCGTCCCAACAAAATATCAAACATTTAGTATGCAGTAGAAAGGATTTAACAATTTTTTTAAGACAGAGCCTATCTGACATCAACTCTTTTAGGATATATATAAATAGTTTTAATCTGATTGTTAACAATAAAGAACTACGTCAGTGAGCGAAATAATTCAAATAAGCGGAATTGCAGGCAAAGATTGTAATATTACTATACATGGTGTTGCTTTCGGTTTTACCCGCGTCGCAGAACTTGCCTGAAATACACAGGGCACGTATCCGGGATAAAAATTAGCGTGTACATAAAACCATTAGTCATGAATTAGCATCCAGTAGTGCGCATTAGATAGATTATCTATGTGCTAAAAGCGATTACTGTTAATAAATGTCCAAACATTTTCAGAAACTTTTGTATTTTAATAACCGAATTCGAGGAGGCTTAAACATCTGTCGGAAATTTTTATGTTTATGTATTTCGTTTGGATTCGGTATAGTCTCTTTTAAATTTCATTGGTTTAGGTCTCGGCCTTCGCAGAAGGGAACTCGAAATCAAATAGGATTTTGATTATTCTTTATTATTAGTAACACATTAATTATTTTCTGCGGGGGGCTAAATGAAGATGATAACGACAAAGGTAAAAATATAATAGGTGGGGGGGGGGGGGGGGGGGGTCTATTTCCAGATTTTGCCCTGCATCGAAAAAAATCAAGATCCGGGGCTGATTGACAATGATAGCACAGATTAAGTATTTAACCTGCCAAACTATAGGCAAGGCAGGCAGGCAATAAAAATATTAACTGATTATAACATTTCAAAGAATTTAAATGGTCGGATACGATTATAAAAGTTTTGTAACACTAGTGTCTTGGCCGGGTCGTGACGTGCCATACACCGGACTTTTCGAAATAAACAAACTTTACAGTTGGAAATTGTGTAAGTTAATTTTACATACTAATGTGCGCGCGGAACACGCATACAGAGCGTGCGTGTGATAAAAACGGTATTTGTTGGTCGTAGGATATATTTTATATCGACCCGGATAGCAACCACCGTACACAAGGATAAAACCGCCACAGCGGCCCACGTAAGCGTTGCGTTGCGGTATCAGCCTGTGTATCCGGTTCCAACAGGCCGGCATAACTGTGCTGACTGCTGAGGGGTAATCATCTCTCGTCAGTCGACATTCTAGCGGACCCCACTCCACTTACCATTAGGTCAGAGGTGTCACTTGCCGTGCGCGAATTAAACAATACAGACGTGTCTTGTAAAATACGCCATTTGCATAAGCTTTTAAGTAATATATATTTACGTAGGTGGCATTCGGATGTGAATTGGATTTGTCGCTTAATTAATTATAATATATTCTGTTAATTGTTCCATAACAATGTCACTGCAATACAGGCTATAGTTCGGTTAAAATTAGGTCTAATTGAAACCATGCAGACTGATCCGGGTTCCCGCAACGCTACATTCACGTGGGCCATTAGGGCGGGTTTTAAACCTTGAAATGGTCGCTATCTGGACGGATACAAATATTCTACCACCAGCATAAATTATACAATATTATAAGTGTAGTCTATGAAGCCTACGGAGTTTCTAGCCCAACTCATCACAGCTGGTTAATGCCGCTGACTTCAGACTAGTGCGTCGTAATCGACAAAAACTTCCCGGTACTGGGTCTCACGTACAAATTTGAAATTATAATGAGTTTATAAAGGATTCCGCGTAAAGTAGTCTAGGTGATTTAATTTCGGTGATTTGGTAGTTCAGTAGGTAAAAAAAACTGAGATAATATATCAGAGATTTTTTACAGCCTCGGTGTCATAGTTGTACTGTAAGCGCAGTACGGCAGCGCTTTGAGTTCCTGAGTTTGAATCCTGGGTCGCATGATATTTGGGTTTTCTGTCGGAGTCTGAAATTTGTGCGCGATATGGCGATAGGGTCGTTCTCTATCACATCATGGGACGGAACACACTTGGCGAAAAGTATGTACCCTGGTTGCGACTCTGCATACCCCTTCGGGGATACAATTAATGCGTGCATATGTGTGTGCGTGTTTTTAAAAATAGCAAAATTATGATTACATAATATAGTCTGAAACATAAAGAGTAAAGCAGAGGCGCAATGCACCTGTGTTAGTGGTAAATTATTGAGAAAAGTGGTCATATCGACACTGTCTAAATGATGGAATAATTTTTGTATATTGTTATTTACCCTTTCAACGCATAGACTACTTTGCAATCAAAATGGCAATCAAATTGGATGTAAAAAAAATGTGAAGAAACGAAACTCATCCATCCGTCATTACAGCTTGTTACATTACAATAAGGATTAAAATAATAGATTGGATCGGTGTACGAGTAGGACGAATGGTCGCTATAGCCGATTGTGCTGTTATTTAGCCTATTCTGCCGTACTTAGCGCAAAAGCGGTATGTCAGGAAAACCTTATTTCGAGATAATCGAAGTTTTGTAAATATAGTTTTGTATGTAAAACTGAGATAGAGAAGCTCTTTTAAGTTTTTTTTAACAAGTTCTAAACAAGATGCTGTTATTTAGGTAAGTTCATTGGATGGGTATTTCTTCAAGTTAGCTGACGACATCAAAATCAAGATATTGATTTTTTCTGAGATACCGCTTTTGAGCTTAGCACGGTAGTATAGGGTTCATCGATAAATGGGCTATCAAACACTAAAAGAACATTTCAATTCAAACCTGTACTTCCTGGAATTAGCGCGTTCAAGCAAACTCTTCAGCTTTATATAACAGTATAGGCAAGTATAAGTATAAATTTTTCTATGAAAATTTAACCATCACAGATAACTGCAATCGAACACAAAAGAGTTTTATTTACATTCTTTAATTTCACACCAAGTGAATAAATATGATTTCGTTAATCCACAGCCGATAAAAAAAAATTCAATCGACTTCAAACAAAGAAGGAAGTTATCAATTCTATGTGTATTTTTTTTATAATGTTTGTTATCTCAGAACTCTGTCATTCATGAACCGGTTTAAATACCTTCAAATTGACCCCATAGATTGTTTTTGAAAACCATTTCATTAGTTCACCGACTCCATAATTCGTAACCTGTTGTTATATTAAATTATTCTTTTGCTTTTAGTGGTTTTTGAAGGTGGTTTAATTTTGTCTTCTGCCCTTGAGAATCAATTTAATTTTAGCGTTTAAATATATCTAGTATATCATATGATTCTTATCGCTGTACTGACTTAAAATTTACATCATTACCAATGCCTAGGGCTGTAGTCAAGACGCCTATCTATAATCGTACTATATTGGTGGTAAGTCTTTCATATGTGAGAGTCCGCCTGGGTAGATACCACCATAATTTCTATTTCTGCCGCCAAGCAGCAGTGAGTAGTCACTGCTGTGTTCAGGTTTGCAGATCATTATAGCTAGTGTAATTACTAGACATAATAAGACTTAAAATCTCATGGCTCAGGAAGGCGAGTGCAGTGTTTAGGTTGTTGGATGGCGTTTCTTCTGTTTATGGGCGGTCGTAACGCTTACCATCAGGCGAACGGCAAGCTCCCCTCGAATTCAGCAAAAAAAATAAATAACCGCGGTACCTTAATATAAGGCGAAGTATACAAAATATAATATAAGTATAAAAGCGGCGATAGCCTAGTTGGGTGTGGAACGGTCTGCCAAGACGAATGTCCGCAGGTTCAAATCCTAAGGGCACGCACCTCTGAATTTTATAAAAAATCATGTGTGTATTCTTTGTGAATTTATCGTTCGCTTTAACGGTGAAAGAAAACATCGTGAGGAAACCTGCACATCCGAGAAGTTCTCTATAGGAATTTCGAATGTGTGTGAAGTCTACCAATCCGCACTAAGCCAGCGTGGTGGACTAAGGCCTAATCCCTCTCAGTAGTAGAGGAGGCCCGTGCTCAGCAGTGGGCAAGTATATAATACAGGGCTGATATTATTATTATTATATTATATACAAAATACAGTGAAATACGTGCGTGACATTGAAAACAAATCCTGTCGTTTATAATTTCAACTTTTGTCAAACTCTTACGCAACATGATAATATAAATTTTACTCAAATACTATTCAACTCTTTTTTATTGACATCTCAAAGGTAGATGAATGTAAATAGCTTATTCATATAGGCATTAATTTCATAAACTTTAGTTGCGTACTAGTTTAGATAAGATATTGAAATCCTATACACGTGTCATCGTGTGAACAGTAATTCGTCAAATTGATGTTTTATATATACATTTAATTTTAGGGTTCATTAATTTTAGTTTTGTTCATTATTGTTATTTTTTTTCGAGAGTGTTTCCCTGCACTCCGTATAGTACTCAAATCCCTTTAAGGAAGCGAAGAATCATTAATGGCGGCATTATTATTGGTATTGAAAGGTACGTCACTTATCGCGCCAAGATAAGAAGTAAGAAAAATATAAAAATGATTATCTTTGAAAGAACAATTATTTAGGTATAAGCAAACGAATTAAATACCACTTAGTAGCAGTATCAAACAATAGTAATTACAAAAATGTATTGCTTTAGAAGCATCTTCATGGTTGAAGACAATAGCCAGTAGGTGTTCGGCTCAGTGTATAATTTATACAGTCTGTATCTGCAGTCTGTATAGAGCAAACATACGCGGCTATGTGTCTTTTGTGATCCCGCAGTTAACACCGGGCGAAACATTTTTTTTTTTTTGTAGAAGCTCGGCAAAGTGGCTTCACTGCAACTCATGTTAAGTGAAGCCTAAAGAAAGTGGCGACCGACCAAAGATACAAGCATCTCTGGACGGTCGGCACAGTCATGTCGGCCTGCATAATTGTTTCTCACGCTCCGTTTTAAGGACCCCACATTATAGGAAGGAGGGAACACGTGTGCTGGCAAACCATTCCACAGCTTGATGGTGCGGCACAGATATGAATTACTGAACCTTTTGGTTCGCGCTGAGATGGAAGACACCACCGATCTGTGGTGCCGCAAGCCAGCACGCGTGGTTCTAGAAAGGACTAGTGAAGATGGGATAAGATTGAATAATTATTCAGAGCACTCACCATGATACAGACGATGGAAGACACCGAATGAGGCGATGTCCCGCCTCAACTGTAGTGGCTCCAAAATTTGGTGCCGTCTGTATCATTTACAATGCGGATAGCCCGTCGCTGCAAACCGTCCAAGGCATCGAGCAAGTATTTTGCGGAACCATCCCAGAGGTGCGAACAGTACTCAATACCCGGCCGCATTTGTGCCTTATATAAACGGCAAAGTTGTACTTACAGCGTAGTTGTAATTGTACACAGTACAAGTACGACTACCGCGCTGAGGTCCTGGGTTCGAATCCCGGATCGGGCCAAAATAATTGTGACTGGGTTTTTTCATCTTAAAAATTACTCAGTCACAGCTCGCAGTCAGGAAGTTGGCAGTGTGGATACCCCCGTGCCTCGGAAAGCACGTAAAGCCGTTGGTCCTGCGCCTGATCTCTCTCCGGTCATGTCGGATTGCCGTCTCACCGTACTATGAGAGTGAAGGATCAGAGAGTGCACCTGTGTATTGCGCACACACTTGGGCACTATAATATATCCTGCGTACCTGGCTGATCTCCTTTGAGATGGACCGCCGTGGCCGAGACTCGGTAAGGAGCGATTCAAACGGCAAAGCTGACCGGGCGTGAAATATCTCTGCACCCTGTTCAGAATTCCGATTCTTCGGGCTGTGGCAGATATTACGCCCTCGATATGGTTCCTTGGATTTAGATCGCAGCTAATAGAATTAAAAGCGGCGATAGCCTACTTGGGTGTGGAACGGACTGCCAAGACGAATGTCCGCAGGTTCAAATCCCTAGCGCACACACCTCTGACTTTTCTAAAATCATGTGTGTATTCTTTGTGAATTTATCGTTCGCTTTAACGGTAAAGGAAAACATAGTGAGGAAACCTGCACATCTGAGAAGTTCTCTATAGGAATTTCGAAGGTGTGTAAAGACTACCAATCCGCACTAGGCGAGCGTGGTGGACTAAGGCCTTATCCCTCTCAGTAGTAGAGGAGGCCCGTGCTCAGCAAGTATATAATACAGGGCTGATATTATAATTAATAGATCCATGCCCAAGATACTCAGGCGAGTGGAGTACCCCGAAGAATGGGAAGGAGCGAAAACGGAGATTGTTTCTGTGTAAACGCGCACACTTGGATTTTCTTGGCACTGAACTCAACCAGATTGCATGCACCCCAATCGGAGATGCGATCCAGTGTCTGATTGAGTTCAATGACGAGATTCTCTCGCTGCCTAACGGTGACCTCCCGGTTACTAGGTCCCGTGCAGTTTCGCCCATGCACCGAGCTGTCATCTGGATAGCAATGAATGTTACCTGCGACCTGCGAATAGAATACTGGAATCCTTGGGCTTACAGACTGTAGCGGCCTAGAAGGAAGTGTATATGACGGAAAAGGAACAGTCTTAGGATGCGCGGAGGGTAGAAGGCCAGGAAATGTTTGCGAACCCTCCCAGGGCCCTTATTCTGTACGATAGTGTAAACGCGTAACGCGGCCGTGTCATGTTATCTTCGAGAAATGTGCGTGGAATGGTATTCTGTAAGCCAAATTTCTATAGTCTTAAACATGATGCGTTGTGTTACGTGCTTGTTACACACTGTCAAAATAACGTGCGGGATAGAGAATAAGGCCCCAGGACTCAATGTGAATTTGGAAACTATGAAGTATACAGTATACACACACTACTACTTTATAAATAAATACATACAACCGATTTAAAATGTTTTAAATCGGTTGTATGTATTTATTTAGATTTTCAATACAAGGGTTAGGTCTGAAGCTGTATCTATAAACATTTAGTACACAACAGTAGACAGTAAATTTACAACAAATATCGCGTGATAGTATAATTTGTTGTAAATTTACCTTTACATTAAATAATCAGTCAGACTAATTTCTCTTTCCACACATTTGCGGTATTTCTAACCCGTTTTTGCTTATATGAAATATGAATACTAGCTTTTGCTCGCACTTTCGCGCGCGTGGTAACGTTTTCCTGGATAAAAGTGGGATTATATATTTTTCCGGGCCAAAAATGAATTTCCAGAGCCACAAATTTTCTCAACACAACGTCGAAATCTGTTCATTGGCTCAGCCTTGGAAGCTGACGCATACTTCCGTATTTATAAGTGTGGATTCAATTAAGTCACTGATTAGATTGCTGGCGGTTAGGACATTTGTATTCTTCTGACCAGCGGTCATCGTACACAAGGTGTTAAACCCGCTACAGTGGCGTATGTATGTATGTCGCAATCCAGAAGAGCTGGTGCAGGTATAATAATAATAAAGCTTTATTAACAACTCACACTTATAGAAATGTATGAATGGGATGTACTGCAGAGTAATAACCCCTTAGAATTTATAAACGGAGCAGACTTTATTTACTATTAACTGAGTTTCACGCTACATCGTATGTATCACAGTAACACCATTTTGTTCTAGTTATTTTCCATCGCTATGGAAACTACAATGACATTTTCTATATCAGCCAGCTAAATTGATATAATACATAGAGAACCTTCAACGTAAGACACATTGTTTTTTTATTTCTTTTTACTTAATTTTGTTAAATGTCAGTATTTAAGCGGTGTTGGTGTTGTGTAAGTTCCGCTTTATCAGCGGTGAAAGCCTCCTCCTCTATTTGCTTCCACGTACGGGTATAATATACTCCCGTTCCAATCAAGCCGGCATAATTGTGTCGACCGGCGAGAAATAACTTCTGTCAGTTAACACTGTATGAACTCCACCTCGCTTGCCATCCAGTGCAGTAGGAAACCGTGCGTACAAAAAAGTTTAATTCCCGACTTTTCTAATGGTTCCTAACCGTTTTCAATCATGTCACAGCCTGGTTGCGCATTTGGATATCCGACGTTCCATAAAGATGTGTATCTAGTCACCGTATTATGTAGTTAATGTGCTTCTAATGAACTTGTAATCTCAACTATTAAAATGCGATTGCGCTACAGGCCCGTTTCTTAACGACTTGGAAAATACGATTCGTTTCGACATGGTTACATTAGTGAAATCAACTGGTTGCTTATAGTAATAATAATATGGTATATATTCTATTCTATACTTCGGTAAATAAGACTCCCTACGGGAAATAGCCTCCTCCAAGGAACACCATATATCTATCTAACTTAGTTCGCAACTTCGACCAACTGGTTGCTTACGTAAACAATATATATGAAATATTAATTTTACTAGTCTTATCGTGCACTTATATGAGGCTTTTGGAATAGAATAGAAAAATATATGCGTCATACAAACATTTGGCTAAGAAATCGAATGCACGCGCTTTCATTATCGTCGATTGACCCACCGCTGCGTCATAGCGACCGCAAATTACTTATATTAGAAGCCCGCGTGCCGGCTTACAGAAAACTATCCACACTGACTACAATTTACCTGACGTAGCATAATATTTCCGAGTAATAATAATAATAATAATAATAAGTACAGACAGAGAGAGTACTCGCAAGGTGTATAAACCCCAACTAGAGTAATGTATCTTAAAGGGGCCTCTGCGTGTTGGATCGATGTCCCCACGCAAGTCTTCCAAAAGGACCGGCCTTTATGCCGTGATTTCCCGCAGGAAAGATACAACATAATAATAATAATAAAGCTTTATTTAATTCCATACAACATACGATAAATTCTGATTATTAAATAGATTAACATTACTTTTTAATTTTTTTTTTTTTTTTTTTATATTGTAAAATATATTTCCGAGTAGATAATATAAATTATGTAACAATATTAACTATACGATCGTGTAAACCTTTATTGAGCCCTTATCTTAAACGTTTGTTTCGGTGTAGGTTTGCTCATTTCAAAGATCTCCAAAATTTTGCTAATCCCCATAATTTTTTAGATAGTGGAATATTCATCAGGTGTATTACACTTGATGCTAAATGGGTTAATGTTCATTAATGGACATCCTTCGGCTGATGTTGAAGATGAAGGCGCATTATTTGAAGAATATGCCGAACAAAAGTCGCGTTCAGCCAGTGTTTACAGCTAAAGTCTTAGATACTGTGTGTAAATAAAAACTAACATAGAACCTTGCAATAGTAAGTCATCGATGTAAGGATATGATAACGATAAGTGCATCGCTAGGATATTCCATTCCTATACATGTTAGCGTTAACTTGTTGAAAGGCAGGCTTCTATCTTATCTCCGCCGTGTAGAATGGGGGCGCGCCGGGCGTTTGGAGAATTCCACCACGGTATACCCTTCCTGTCGTAAAAGGCGATTAATAGGGGCTATGTGGGGATCGTCCCCCGGGATAGACGGCAGCGTGGAAGGTATACCTCATGCTGCCTTTGACGCCGAGACCGTCCTTTTGTGCGCGGCGCCCGAAAAGAGAGAATCTTATTACTACCACCCAGCCTTCGTGGAGGGCGTTTGTGAGCAGTGTTTTTGTTTGTAGCACACAATAGTCAGTAGATTGGCTTAGTAGCGCATTAGCTTAGTACCTATCGATCCGAGAGCAAACAAGAACTTTTGACCTCTCCCACGAAGACAAATATAGTTGAGCTATCTAGCCTTTCTTTTAAATAATAATATACACACAGCTTTTATCCCAGAAGGGGTAGGTAGAGGCGCTACTGGTTCACATACTAGCCGCCGCGTGTGTTTCGTCTCATGATGTGATAGTAGACTAGCCCATCGCCATATCGGGCCCATATTCCAGACTTTGGACTGATATTGAAAAGAAAAACTTGATATGACTACCCGACCCAGTACCTACCCCAGTATTGCAATCGTTCCGTAATACAACTACGCCGTCGAGACAATCAAACAATAATATGTATTATATACCATATAATTTATATGGTACTGTTCACCGTGAGAAAGAATTCACTCAAGGTTACTGCAATTATTACGACGCTATTTTAAAACATCCATCGCATGTAATTCACTATTTATTATTACCTCATGATAATACTGATGAAGCTATTGTTATACCAACTTGGTATTCTCGACACAAGTTATTGTAAACCTACTGAAATTAAATTTTAAAATTCAAATCGAATCGACGATTCGCAGAGTCATCGGGGCTGTAAACGAATTGCCTTTACAATGAATGACAAGTCTATCGCTGTATGACTCTGAGTGTATCTTCCTATACATTAATTCTCTCTATTAGTTTTAACGATTGTCGAAGGACTTTATCTATTAAAATAATATAGAAAACACTTAGAACAATTCAGCGAGGCTGTTTCTAACAGGTGTGGAAAACTTCCTGGAGGCTCATGTTCAGCAGGAGACACCCTGCAGCCATGATGTTGATGATTCAGCTAGGCAGACTACATTCAATGAATCTCTGAATTGTTCAAGTTCTACTTCAGTTTACTCAAATCCGGATTGATGAAGGAGTGATAAGACCAATTTTACTTATTCTCTACGGCCTTGCTTTGTGATATAGGCCGAGAACATCACCACCACCCCGGAAACACCTCTTATCAAACACAATGTTCAGTGAATATATTGCAAGTAAATCTATACTAATTTATGAAGTTGAAGAGTTTGTTTGTTTGAATACGCTAGTTAAACCGATTTTGATATGTTATTGCGAATAGGAAGCTGCATTACTCCTGACTCCTATATGCTACTTTTTAGCGCGGGAAAATTTTAAAGTGGGATATTGTCGATTTAATGTCCAATATAAAATACTAATAGTAACTATGTTAGCCTACGCGATTAATGAAACATTTTTTTTTATTTTATTTAGAAAAAGGTCAGATTTGTTTTAAAAAAGTTCACGCTGAAATTAACTAGACTTCTCTCTAATAGTACGCTGTCATGACATCGACTATCCCCCTTAACGGCACGTGTCATTTACTCTATCTAAACTAATCACCTACATTCAAGACCTAGATCTGTAATCTCTATTGTTATCGATAGACCCAAGGCAATAGCAGCCGTTTGGTATTTGCCGATTACCTCCACGAGCACCGATAAAATCTGCACAAGAGTATCGTCCAGAAGCCATTGAGGTGTTTATCTTGTGTCATGTTCTTTAACATGATAAGATTTACGCACTGGTTGTGGATTCTATGATGGTACTTAAACAATTTGTTTTTCTTATAAGTTAAATTGCGTGGTATATTTAAGATTAAGCTTATACTTTTCCCACACAATAGTTGCCTTTTTTTTACAATTGCTCTTTTAATGATAAAACCATGATAGCTAAATTAATAATCAAATAAGATAATTTGAAATTAAAACTATCTATCCAATTGCTTGTAATCGCCGTTGTTTTTATAACTTGGAATATGATGCCAATTTCTTCACTTTTGAGAATAAGCGCCTGTACCTTATCCTTTTTGGACTAACTAGTGCTGTGTAAGTGATCTCTGTCATTTAATAGATTTTACAGGAATGACAGTCATGGACAGGTTAATAGGTTAATTGGACCAGCTTGACCTGGGGAACTCTATCTCGAAACCACCGTGAAGTGACATGCTGTTATGTTTTCATACAGAACTTTAGGTGACTTCCTCGTTTGCTGGGCTCTGCAATCATATTTCCCTTTCTCTGTGGGTGCCTGAATTAATCCATTTAATCAAGGACCATGTTTAAATATTGAGGGACTGAATAGCTATAATAGATATTTGCTGTTTTCCGAGATGGCGCTTGGAACCTTCAACTCACTGCCAATTATACTCACAAGTGCTAAGGTCCATTTAAATATTTGTCATATTTTTCTTAACCTTCGTGAATTGTAAAAAAATCGAGAATTATATGTTATTTGCAGTATTATTGCAGATCGTAAATTAGTTATTATCAAAAGCCTCTAAGAAAGACTAGATCCGGTTGTCAAATTAACGACTTCCCGCCACGAGAATATCTGGAGACGTATGCCACTCCTCGACCTGATAGATTACTATTTATACCGCGAATTATGTATAATTTATATTAACCTAAGGAAGGATTTTAAGCAAAGCCGCGAGCCAGATAGTTTCTAGAATTCATATAATATTTACAAAATAAGGATTGGTCCTTATGAAAAACACAAACATAAAGAGCTAACAGCCATCGCAAACTCATATAATTGCGCGTTATGTGACGAGTATTTTGGCATACCCCTGTTAGTTCGAACAGGTCTCACACATTTGTTCTGTTTGTTATTCGCGTTATAATGGCTGATCTAATATTAGTCAATCACATCGTTTCGACGAATTTCTCACTTTGATTATATTATATTTACTGCGATATTTTAGAGTTCTATTCCATGCCAACTGATATGAATGGCGTTGCATAGGCTGTCAACAAGTTGTCAGAAAAGTACTAGACACTATGAACCTGACAGAGTGCCAGATAATCTTTTCTTCGAACTGCCTTCATTACTGTCCAATTTGAGGCTAATGCCTCACACTTTCCAGGTATTTTGCAGGAATTACTTGGCGTATTTATTTACAATAGGCCCCTAAGTTTGATATCTTTGGAGAATCCAGTCCCTATCAAACTATTATAGAAAGATTCACACAAAATATTAGGTGTCCTGGGAATCTAATTTAGGAACTTTCAGTTAATACCCGAGCTACTGTCATTAGACCAAATCCTACTAACAACGTACTTAACCTATCTGTAATGTTATTTATTCCACCGACGTCATTCATCTTTGGTTTAACTCACGGATTTAAGTAATCACTGTTTATCGATTTCACATCAAATAATCTGATCGTTGACGTTTTAAATTCTACACATTGAAAGAAACAATGATAATCTTGCATCATATCAGATAAGGTAAATTCTACGTTTTCATGACGAATCAAATGACGATTTCTGTACGTCGCGTAAGCTACCACTAATCTTCAAATGCAATATCCTCTTGGATTTGGAATTAGGAATCGATGTGTCATGCTCAAAAATCAGCATCGTCTTTTGTCATAGAATGCCCACTGCTGATCATAAATTTTTCCTAAGGAGTTTGAGTCTGAGTTGGTAGGGACCTGCATTTAGTGTGACAATAACCACTGGTAATTACAATATCCTAACTCTTTATGTCAGCCCCCCCACCCTTGTGTTTACCTCGTGGTTGCCAATTCACATTGAGGCCGATAAAGTCTCGCTAATATTTCCTTGCCTTCTCCCGTTCTCTTATTTTAAGAGGTTTCTTTATCTTTCCCCCACATTTTTTTCCCCGCTATCCCCTCCCCAATTTCCTCCAGGGCTCTGCAGTCGCTAAGCTGGGGGGTTTCAGTATTCCATTCGCAGATTTCCCTCGGTGATGACTGCAGGGTCCGATACCCCTACAAAAACTCTACATATATAGAAAGGTTTATGCTTGCGCTGATGACTCTTCGGCGGCAGAAATAGACAAAATAGTTACTTAGTGAAAGGCCGGTATCGTCTTCACCGGCGAGAGTCGTGACATGTTATTTAAACTAATTTATCAAATATATCTATAGGTATATATTTTGTTCTCTTACCTACCAGCCACACCTTTTTACGGGTCACATTATACTTTGCATTTTTAATTTTATTTTTAACACTAAATATCTGTGTTTGACCGTAGTTATATGAGTAATTCTTAATTATAATCATGTATCTTGATCTGTCATAAGTGCATCTATGTTCGCTTACGTGGCTACTGAAGTATTTTATTTTATATTAATTGTATGGTATATCGATAGAGACGGAGTTTCTACTACCGCTCCTTAATATATTACATCTCATCTATTTTAGACGACTGTTATTTCCAGGCAAGTATTTTTGATGTTTATATTTTTTAGTAGGTACATGAGTATGATCCATGTGTTTCTGAAAGTTCTTATTGCCTTGCTAGAGTAAAAATGTGACTGAAATCTCCTTTTATCAAAATGTATGTGGAGCAATAAAATAAAGGCCACCGCTGGGCTTGACTTGGCTGATAATAATAAGTAATAAAATAGGTATTGACTTGCTTTAAGTTGATCCTTGTAAAACTATTATCATAATGTTTGGCACACCCTGTATCATCACAGAGGCGGATCAATTGCCTGCCACGAGTTTGTAAACATTAAGTGCAAACGGCCTTGATTAATCGTTCTATGCATTTATGGCGTACGAGGTACTGATTAGAATATGCAAAGATTTACGAATAATTTATTTAATAATTAATATTTTAGTCTTTTGAAAATATTAAACCACTAAAATGTTCCTTATTAATTTGCCTGAGTAGTAGTTTTCGTTGGAATTTAAAATGATGTGCACCAATGTGAAAGATATGCACAGAATCATCGATTTTGTAATATTTTGGTTATGAAATTAATGAAACTCATACAAATAAAGGTAACATAATATATACAGAATAGTGATGTTTATTTTTTTCTATATGTAATTTAAATTTCGCGTGGATAGCTTCAAAAATACCATTTGCGCTTTCACCATCACAAATTTCACTTGTCTCATTTGACTATTTTATCCCATCGTCACATATTTGACGCATGATAAAAATCTAGTATGTTTGATCTCACTTCAAATCATGCGTAAAAAGTTATGTCAAAGTTACTCGAATATGTTATTTACAATCTGTCAACACGCTATCTTGTTTTCCAATGTGATGCAATGTAGGTTATTCCATTAATGATTGACAGTTTCTATCATTTTGATCCGCTAGGCTATAGATTTTGTGATGAGGAGACCAATGGCCATCGCATGTCAAGACTAATCACAGCATGCATCTTCTGCCGTGATGTTATAGATATTATCTCTATTGATTGTGAATATCTTGATAAAACGATCCGATGTGACAGTAACACTGGATTGCTAACCAACCAGCCAACGTTACAAGGATTCCAGACGAGAGATCGTTAGTAATCTGTCACTTAAGTTTATTGAATAATGAGATCTCTGAAAGGGACCGAGGGTCCATCTCCGGTTAATCAACTTTACTGTCTCTGGGAGAGATGGTGCTCTCTCTTACATATATTAACCTTTTATCCCTTCAAATATGAAGAAAAAGCTTGCTTGATTCTTGAGATCAGTGAATATTTTAGAGTCTAAACAAACCGCATCCTTACTTAGCTCTGTTAAATAGTTATTGTGCATGTTTAGAAATTCCTTCTCTAAGATTTAGCGTGTACTTAACTCTCGTGACGCATTTACTCCTCTGTTGAACAAATGCCTTTTCTGAAGACCAGACCGACTTGTTAGAAACAGCTTGCATCCAGCGAGTTCCTGCGCGCTTCATCGTGTCGTTTCTGTTGGAGAATTTTAGCTATAAAATAATATTGTGCTGCTAGCCTTCTCGTCTTGTCAGGGTATCAGGATCAGTCTGCTTAATCAAACATGACAGTCTCTCGAAGGCCGCATTCACTGCGCATGTCTTCGTCCGAATTGTCCATCTAGTATAAATAAGTAGCGTGGATCCCAAGGAGAATTGTGAGTAGTGTATACGCGGGTAAACCAAATGTATCTATGAATTACAAAGTATATATGGAACGTCTTCCCATCAACGTATACCTACGTTTATTTGGGGCTGACTCGGAACTATAACGTGTGGTAATGAAAAATAATAAATTACTAATGTGCTTTATGATTTTTATCATCACACTTACCTCATTTAAGTGTTGTGAAGACCACAAAAACATTCGATCGGCAAGAGATCAGTACATCCCCAGACGGCCAACATAGTTATGCCATTCTGCCTAATAGCTCCTTCATGACCTACTTGAAGGACCCCGAGTTGTAAGAGGGAGGGAACACGCATGCCGACAAACTATTCCACAGCTAAATGGTGCGGTAGAAGTATGAGTTGCCAAACATTTTTGTTCGAGCAGGGACGGAAGACTACATAGCTGTGGTTTCCAAAATACAACACGAGTGGTATACTGATATCACTTGTGTTTCATTCGTGTCGCAGCAGCCCTTAGACACCTTGAATCAGGTAAACGATCTACAATATCTGATCGCCATATACTATATCAAATTGCGTTCCAAATAACGGAATGATAAAGAATGGAACGCCGTCATTTTCGGCGCAATTCTGAAATTAGATCAGCGATCGATGCAAATAATCTTTTGTATTTGTTTAAAATAAAGAAATTTTAATTAGTTGATCGATGAAAATTAACGACACGTTCGAAATTAATTGAACGGGGAAACTAATTTCGTTGCTTTCGATGCATATTGATTATAATTAATAATAAATTGAAACAAAGAAAAATATTTAGGTCATTTTGACATCGCATTACTAAATGAAACCACATAGTTATCTACTTAGAAATAACATTTTACAATAAATTACATTTATTTTACATCTACGGCTCAATAATACTTGAGCCGTAGATGTAAAATAAAAGTGTTAATACGAACAAAATAAATATTAACAAAAATAATTTTA